>NC_034011.1:5102439-5389082 GCF_000346465.2 Prunus persica
CCATGGCTACGACCTCTCTAGCTCTTTTAGCTTCCACAACCAAATCCACCAAAGCCATCACCAATAGTGACAGATTCAGGAATTTTATCTCATAGGGTCATAGTGTAAAAGGTGGTGCACGCTGTCGTAGGATTTTGGCGACAGCAACAATGGAGGAGATGGGGGTCGGGTTTTTTTTTTAGGGAGGGGGGGAAGGAAGAAATGGGGTTTGAAGTATACTTGTCAATGGATGAAATTTTGATCTTAATCCGATGAAATTGATAGGAGATGGATCTCACGATTTTATCCGATAATCGGATTATGTTCAAAATCCATTAACCTGTTAAGTTAACGGAACAAATCAAAATTTGGCTAAATCCGATCCGATTTGATATAATATTGTATTTACTAGCAATTGTGCCAGTGCGATGCTGCTGGTTTTAAAACGGTGTGAAATTTATACAAAGTCGTGAAAATATGTAGGATGTTGTAAACAAGAAGATGGAGTCCAACAATGATGCCCAATAATGATGCTTACCTATAAAGCTTCCCCCACCCCACTTGTATTGTTAGGTAGAAGGTGGAATCCAATATGATGCCTGCCTATATGATGCTTGCCTATAAATAAGGCTTCTACTACTTGTAATTATAACAGAAATGGAAGAGAACAAACACTGAATGAAAGATCAGTTTTTATTCCATTCTCTCCATCTCAATCTTCTCCAATTTCTCTCTACTTTTATAACACGTTATCAGCACGAATTCGCTCAATTATCAGCTGAATTCTCTGATGAAATCCAGATCTCTCATTCCATCTCCCTCTCTCTCTGCGCCAATCAGAGTCAACAAATTTAATTTCAAACACCCAAACCAGACTTTTACAACTCTAAGTTTCTGAGCTCTGCTGCTACTGCTTGGAGCATCAGAAATTTTTGCAAAGCCAGAAATGACAAAAACTTACCTAGTCCCGCAGTCCCCAAACCCGTCCAAGCGCAACCTCCTCCTCATCCACGGCCTCGGAGTCAACGCGATGTGGCAATTCGTTGACCTCCTCCGCCACGTCACCCCCCTATGGCTTGTCATGCAGGGTCGGCTCGGCAATGCCAAGCACGTCCTCGACAAAACCTCAGACTCCGTGGAAGAAGCTCAGCTTCGGCTAGCCGACATCAAAGAAGCCGCGGGCATCCCCGAGCATTGCACCGAAGACGTTGTTCAGGTCCCCAAGCACAGCCACGGCGAGGAGGTGTGGAAGGAATTGCTCCTCCATCCAACGCCCCCTGTTCGTCACATTTTAATGGCAGCCGTTGGTTTCCACTTCTTTCAACAGATGTCAGGCATCGACGCCCATGTTTTGTACAGCCCAAGGATCTTTGAAAAGGCTGGGATCACTGACTCCAGTATGTTGCTGCTCGCAACAGTGGCCGTTGGATTTTCCAAGACCGTTTTCACCCTGATTGCCATAGGTTTCCTCGATCGGGTTGGACGAAGCCCGTTGCTTCTAACCAGCGTGGCCGGGATGATAGCCTCGCTTTTCTGCCTCGGTACGAGCCTCACAATCGTCGATCATGAATACGAGAAGATGATGTGGGCGTCTGTTTTGTGCTTGACCATGGTATTAGCCTACGTCGGGTTCTTCTCGATCGGGATGGGGCCCATTGCGTGGGTCTACAGCTCTGAGATCTTCCCGTTGAAGCTACGTGCTCAAGGTTGCAGCATGGGATCAGTTCCACAACCCCAGAAACCTTCTCTTAGCTCTGGTGCGGTGAAGGTGGATGAAGTTGCTAATACTATATTTCGGTGTTTATGGGATATGTGGCTTGGGCTTCAATGGCTGTGGTGGAAAGATTATGTTGTCGGGCATGAATGATCACAGCCTCCACCCACGATTTGTTGTCGACCACGCTGATCTCTCCCCCACGCTGAATAATAATAATAAAATAAATAAAAATAATAATATAAATTTAAAAAAAAAAAAAAAAAGGGTCTGAAGCATCTTTTAATAAAAACAGCAAAACCCACCGACCCACCGAAAGAATAAGCGATAAGATCTCTGCTCCCTTATCTTCTCTATTATTTCCTATTATATTTATCTGCTTTTCTTTTACTAACCATTAACAAAAATGGACCCTTGGTAATACTAAACATATTATCAGTGGGAGACCGTTACTAATACTAACAATTTAATTTATGAATTTAATTTATTGCACATTTACATTTATTTAAAAGGATGGTGCGGGTTTATCGTCCACGCCTTTACTTTTATTTAAATGTATGGAGCAGAATTAGTGCCCATACAAGCACGTTTAATTTACTACAAATTTACTTTACCGCACATTTATTTTATTTACTGTATGGTGTAGGATTATTACCCATACGACAGTATTTATTTAAAAGGGTGGTGCGGGTTTATCGTCCACGCCTTTACTTTCATTTAAAAGTATGGAGCAGAATTAGTGCCCATACACGCACGTTTAATTTATGAATTTAATTTACCGCACATTTACATTTATTTAAAAGGGTGGTGCGGGTTTATCGTCCACGCCTTTACTTTTATTTAAATGTATGGTGCGGGTTTATCGTCCATACCAGTAATTTATTTACCAGCAATTTATTTTATGGACTAAATGTGCTGTATGATGAGTTTTTTTACAGTATGCAGATCAGGACCAGAAGTTCCTTGATCCTCATCATACAATTACATCAAGACTTGAAGATCCTTGATGATGATGTTAATATGAGAGCTGGCAGTCTCTCCGGTACTATATTTGTAAACATGTGATCGGACTTGAGGGTCCTTGATCTCTGACATGTAAATAAGGACCTGGGGTTCCTTAATGATGTAACAGTACCGTATTGGTTCATAATGCCGTACACATGGATGATAACTGTACTGGCAAATGTACTGTACACATGAATAGTGCCGTATACATGAATTGTGATGTATGCATAAATATTTACCATTTTGGGTAAACTATCACTATTCAGAAAGGGAACCTGCAGTTCCTTAAACTCATGGATGAGCAATTAAATGAGATGCCAGAAGTTCCTCATAATATGGACAATTATGTAAGGGCTTGAAGTCTAGAAATATGTACAGAAAATTGTAAAAATGTCCATACCATGAGAATATGTGATTTTGGCCCGAAGTTCAAAATCTAAGGGGATTGAATGTCCATACCATGAGAATATGTGATTTTGGCCTGAAGTTCAAAATCTAACAGTGTTGAGAACCTGAAGTTCCAACAATTAAATGGACAACCCTTGAGGTATTATTGCAAATTGTGGTATGCCACATATCTCTTTGGCATAAGAGAATGATGAATTGAGGCTCCCCACATATTTTGTTATATCTGGGCCGGAAGCTCATAAACCCAAATATATGAGATATTAGCGTGGCTTTTACTCAATTCATATTTCATGTCCATTTTGAAAAGGGCAAATAAATTCTGAGTTTGTGTTTAGCACAGGCCAAAAGTTCCGGGCTCCCATACGTTGAAATATGAAATTTGGGAGAGTCGATGTGGTTATTTGAACCTATAAGGCACAAGGTTCCAAACCGTCATTTTGAAAAGACGTAAAAAATCACGGGTGTAAATTTTAAGAATGTACGCAATTATTATAACAGGAAAGGAGCAAGTTGAAACGCAGTTGCTCCAATCAAATTTTGCAAAGGCCATATCTATAGGAGAAAATATGGCTGCAGTTTCCAGGATCCCAATATTATCTCAGATCCCTATATTATCTTTTTCTTTCACAGAGTCCAAAACTTCAAGTGGCCTCTGATAATGCATGTCGGCACTTTCGGCATTTTCAAGTATTATTTTCATCAAAAGCCGATCTTGCTTTACGGATTTCACGGAGCTACTTTTTCAAAAGTGCCCCGAAAATCTTGCAATTTTCCTATGGTTAATTTGAAATTCACTGGTTCTACCTATTCATTGTATTTGTGTATAAATGTGTTACTAACGAAATTTTCTTTGCAGAAGACATCCAGTTTTCTCCATACCTAGTGATGCGATATCTAGTTGTTTTTCTTATCAGTGAGCACTTAATATGCCTAAGAAGCAAGACTATCTCTGATCATCCACTCAGGAAGCGAGACTATCCCTGATTACGTTTCCGCCACATCCGGGAACTGTAAAGGCGACCTTATGCTCTAATCTCCTAAGGTCCTTCTAGACTAGGAGAAATGAGAGCTTGTTGTTTGCTCCCACCAGCTTCCTTCCTTGATTGCTTACCTTACTTTGCAATCAATATCACAATCTTTGTATCTTTTCTTTCTTTTTATAACTCTCTGTTCATAAGGGATTCTATTTTTTTAGAACGAACATCCGAAGAGAGAATCCATACGGTGATCCTAACTTTAAGGGTTATTTATTTATTTTTGACAGAGAGAAGAATTGTGACTTTTTGCTCTTGCAGGATATAACTAGATCATCAAGCGTTATTGGACCGATACGAGCTTGAATGATACTTGAGAAAAGTTTCTCCCACCTAAGGATGTAAGCAATACTTGTGTTATTTTATGCTTATTTGATATTTTATCTTGAAAGGTAACCAAACGGGAAGATAAGTCCATTCTAAAAGAATGGCTTGCATGTATCCATGAATTATTAATGCAAATTTTACAGATTGCAAGTTGGATACATTGATAATACACTGCACAGATTAATGTACCATAAGAACAGAATATGGGTATAGCAGTGATCAATATGATGCACGTCTGTTGCGTAGCAAATGATATGGATTGAAGTCCCGAAAGGACAATCCTTTGACATGTCAATATTGATATTATGCACGCCTAATGCGTAGCAAATTATATGGGTTAAAGTCCCATAATATGGGTTAAAGTCTCAGAAATTAATTGACATGTATGTATTAATCTGTGGCATACCTGCAGCATGACAGATATATGGGTGCACGCCTGTTGCGTAGCAAATGATATGGATTGAAGTCCCGAAAGGACAATCCTTTGACATGTCAATATTGATATTATGCACGCCTAATGCGTAGCAAATTATATGGGTTAAAGTCCCAGAAATTAATTGACATGTATGTATTAATCTGTGGCATGCCTGCAACATGACAGATATATGGGTTCTAAATGTTCCAACTCCCTAAATGGAGATTTTCCACGCCCTATGCAAAATAACGCTCCATTGGAGGTTATAATCCACATTCTCACATAATAAAAGCCCCCTGAAGTGGCTTGGGTACCCAAAAGTAAAGAAATGCTTATAATTGATGCATGCGCATGCAAATGAGAATGGTGAGATTATGAGTTGATGAATGACAATTTTTGGTTTTGGAGTAGCTACTCAAATCATCAATGGGCTGTGTTGATTGGAACCACATTCAATTATTAAATGTCGACAATATCATTGGCCAAAATGGAACGAGGTAATTCCATTATAGATGAGAATGAACGTGAAAGAACAAACCCACAATACGAACCCCAAAATTTGTTAATACTGAATTTATACTTGGGTGTTCGGAATAAAAGGGAATATACCTACTTTGTATGACACACTGTTTCTGGCAGAAACAAGGAATGTTGGGTTTTCTCCATATTTACAGATTCAATTGTGCCCCTCCCCTTATTACACAATTACGGAGACCAACATATTATCTTTAAGGGTTATTAAATGCACAGAGCATATCGCCAGAAGCGATTCCCTAAAGATGTATAAATAGCTGGGTTAAAGCTATATAATGTGTCATAAAGTTTAATCCCTTTTAGACAAAATCCGTTGAGAGGATTGACAATTGCATAAAGCAAGTCCCTAAAGGACGTGTGCTTGAGGCACAAAATTTGTACTCAATATTAATATGCATAAATTACCTCAGTGAGTACATTGATGTGATTGTAACACATTAAAGATTTTGCAGAATTCACGAAATATTTGTCTCGACTTAAGGATCGAGCATTGTGCCAACGAGATTCTTGCTTATACTAAGAAAGTATTGAAGCATTTTTATGAGGATTATCCGTTGGTCCTTAAATGTTTTTCCGGAAGTATATTAGACCAGATAGAGCTCAGCTCCACACTGTACTCTTTTTCCTTCATCCAGGTTTTTATCCCATTGGGTTTTTCCTGGTAAGGTTTTAACGAGGCAGTGTCGCTCAAGGGTTTAGGGTATACTATGAAAAATTTTATGGTCGATTACTGGAAAAAGCTAGTCCTAAATTTTTCAGGGGGAGATATTCATCAGGGAGAGCATGGTTTTAATAAAGACCTTCATACACTGTACTCTTTTTCCTTCATCCAGGTTTTTATCCCACTGGGTTTTTTCCTGGTAAGGTTTTAACGAGGCAGTGTCGCTCAAGATTGACTCACAGAAGCAGTGTCAACTACGATATTCAGAAAGCTGATCAACAGTATGACTTAAAGATATTTTGCCAAGCATCAGGGGGGGAGCGCACCATCAATAAAGATCTTCAAACACCGTACTCTTTTTCCTTTGTCCAAGTTTTTATCCCACTGGGTTTTTCCTGGCAAGGTTTTAACGAGGCAGTGTCGCATGCGCGTCAATATACATAGAATTTTATATTACACATGATTATGTACTCTTTTTCCCTTTGACCAGTTTTTGTCCCACTGGGTTTTTACTGGCAAGATTTTTAACGAGACATATTCCGTATCATTTGTGGTCTCCAAGGGGGAGTGTTGTAAACAAGAAGATGGAGTCCAACAATGATGCCCAATAATGATGCTTACCTATAAAGCTTCCCCCACCCCACTTGTATTGTTAGGTAGAAGGTGGAATCCAATATGATGCCTGCCTATATGATGCTTGCCTATAAATAAGGCTTCTACTACTTGTAATTAGAACAGAAATGGAAGAGAACAAACACTGAATGAAAGATCAGTTTTTATTCCATTCTCTCCATCTCAATCTTCTCCAATTTCTCTCTACTTTTATAACATAGGAAAGATTGTAATGTAAATATGGGCTATAAATTGGGGCTAACTTGGGTTTGTTATAGGCCCAAATTGAATAGGGCTAGAGATTTTGGGCTTGGTTTCAATACAAAAGACAATCATGGATGGGATTGTGATGGATCCTAGTATGCTTCTATAAAAGCTTCACTCCACATCATGCCAACCTGATCCAAATAGATTTCTTAGAAACCTTATACTCATCTTTTTATCTTTGTGATATGTAAAGCCACAATGGTTAATATATTACCCTGTGCCCTGTTATCACACAAACTAAACTAAAATCCAAGGTTGATTGGCATTAAGCGCTACCCTCTGTTCAAATTGGTTGGTCACTGGATCATAATGTTAAAGCGTAGCATGCCTTCAGATAGGACTTGCAAATGAATCTGTTCTAGGATGAGCACAATAATGCCTTTAAATAGGACCTTTGCAAATGAATTTACTAACATGTCGAACAACCTTATGGTATTTGCAAGAATAGAATACCACCAAGCTAGAGGATTTACTCTCATTACAAATGCAATTTCTATGTAAACAATCCATGGTTTTTTATTTATGAGAAAGCAATCCATGTTGATTTGTGAATAAAAGAAAGCAAATGTCAGTCCATGCAGTCTTAACTCTTAACTAATACACAAAATCACTCCGTGACATACCAAAACAGACAAGATTGCTACATAAAGAACGCATATATGGTTTTCCTCTTGCTTGAAATTGCAAGATTTATGCATTCGACTACTTCAAAGTAATCAAGAGACGAGAAGATTTAAGAAGTATCAGTAGTAATGTGATGCAGAGTTCCAACGATATTAAATGTTAACCCCATACATACTTCTGTCTGCGAGAGTTTCGCATATAAAAGAGATAACAGTGCTCAGAGTAGGGTTTTGCAGACCTCAAACAAAATGAGCAGAAAACTCATGGACAAGGAATATTGACTAAGTTACACCTCCTATATACAGTCCACCATTATTCTAATTTTAAACATGAATGAGCAGTTTGAATGCCAAATTTGTTAGCGAGATCCTAGCTTAATTAGGATATTTATTTCCTAGTTTATTAGGATTATATTTCTTTTTTTTTGGTACATATATTGGGAATTAGGTTTTTATCTTGTATCCTAGTTTTATTCTGCTAGGGTTACATCCTTGTACTACAAATACCTTCTTTTGGAGAATGAAATACAACATGAAAAATATTCTACCCATATTGTTTGACTTGGCATCAGAGCCAACTTTTCTGGTGACCTGTGTGTTGTGCCTACCCGTGTTTTATCCTCATATTTTTTTTCTACATGTGTCATGTATGCCCTCTTGGATTTGTGTGTCGTACTGTGTTCCTGTCATTCCTATCTTCGTGCATTTGCTGTATTTGTGTCTTTGCTGTGTTTCGCTGTGTACTATGCTGTCTTCATGCCTGTCTTCATGCATCTGCCGTATTGGTGCATCTGCTGTGTTCCGTTGTATACTCTGTCGTGATCTGTTAAATTTCTACTGCAATCATGAGTGATAACTCCATTGTTAGTGATGTTGCTGCTGCCTCTACAAAATTGTGTGTTTCTGATTCTATTCCAGTTACTGGCTCCAATACTTGGATAATTGACACTGGTGCTTCTAATCATATGACTTATGATGCTAAATTTTTTGATGAGTTGTCTAGTAACACCCGTGACCCATACATAACTAGTGCTAATGGCTTACCCTATCCAATTACTGGTGAGAGCACAATCTCTCTCTCTCCTACTCTGTCCTTGTCTCGTGCGTTACTAATTTCTGATATCCATTGTAACTTGTTATCCGTTGGTCAATTACTTGATACACTTAATGCTTCTGCTACTTTTTATTCTACGCATTGCTCTTTTCAGGATCTCAAGACTTACGAGACGATTGGGCATGGTAAACGGATATAGGGGTTATATTATTTGACATTGCCTTCTGCACCAGTTCGTGATTGTGTCGTTAATACTGTTCATAGTTGTATTGTCAAAGACAAACAGAAAATTTGGTTATGGCATCGTCGCTTAGGACACCCGTCATTTGGCGACCTTAAGCGTCTTTTTCCATCTTTATTCCGCTATTCTGATGAGTCCAGTTTTAAGTGTAAGATATGTATTTTGGCCAAGAGTCATCGCACTGTGTTTCCTTTGAGTGACAGTAAAACTGCAAAGCCTTTTGATTTAGTGCATTCTGATGAGTGGGGTCCGGCTCACGTTACTTCGAACGGATTTCGTTGGTTCGTCACATTTATTGATGATTGTACCCGACTCACTTGGGTTTTCTTGCTGAAAAATAAACATGATGTTGTTTTCATCCTTCCAGAGTTCTATACTATGGTGTCTACTCAGTTTCATGCTCAGGTCAAAATATTCCGGACTGATAACGGAGGCGAATATATGAATAACACTTTTGCATCTTTCTTCCGTGCTCAAGGTATTATTCACAAAACGACAACCTTATTTACTCCTCAGCAAAATGGTGTGTCTGAACGCAAGAATCGTCAGTTACTTGAAGTTGCCCGCTCCCTTATGTTAGATATGTCTGTTCCTCATCATCTTTTGGGGCATGTTATTTTATCTGCTGCCTATTTGATTAATTGTACTCCTAGTCGGGTTCTTTATTTCAAGACCCTACATGATGTGTTTGGTGACCATGTTTCCCCTGTCTCAGTCTCCAAGTTGCCCCATAAAGTTTTTGGGTGTGTTGCATATGTTCATGTCTACTCTCATCAACAGAGTAAACTTGATCATTGTGCTCTGCGATGTGTCTTTATTGGTTACTCGTCTACTCAGAAAGGTTATAAGTGTTATCATCCACCTACCCAGAAAGTGCATGTTACTTTGGACGTGACTTTCCATGAAGAAGTGCCCTTTGTCTCTCCCTCCTCTCCAATTTAGGGGGAAAGGGGGAGTGAATTGGAGAGTCTTGGGGAGTGAACTTGATCAATCGCCCATATCTAGAGATGAAGCAGGTGCTCTCGGTGTCGAAACTACCAGTCACACTGAAGCAAGTGACCAGTCGCCTGTATTTGAAAATAATGACAGTGATTCTTATATGGATGAGTTCGATGCAATACCCCCATCTGCCTTGCCAGTGCCCCAATCTACTCATGATAGTGAATCAAGTAAGGTAATTTCTAATGATCTATCTGTGTCCACTTATCAGTTACCCCCACAAACCACTCGTGGGAAACTTAAAATACAATATTCTACTGATATACATGCCAAGTCTAAATATCTCATTAGCCATTATGTGTCAACTCATCGTTTGTCTAAGTCATATGCATCATATTTGTGTCAATTATCTAGTGTATGTGTGCCAACTAAGTTGTAGGATGCTTTATCTAATCCCAAATGGATGGATGCCATAAATTTTGAAATGGATGCCTAAAATAAGAATAAAACATGGGATTTAGTTCCTTTGCCACGAGGGAAGAAAGCTGTTGGATGCAGATGGGTGTTTATTTTGAAGCATAAAGATGATGGTTCCATTGACCGTTACAAGGATAGATTGGTAGCAAATAGTTATACTCAAACCTATGGAGTAGATTATTTGGAGACCTTTGCTCCAGTGGCAAAGCTCAATACTGTGCGTGTAGTATTGTACCTGGCTGCTAACCGCGACTGGCTCTTATTACAATTCGATGTCAAAAATGCATTTCTATATGGTGACCTCAATGAGGAGATTTACATGGATCTCCTTCTTGGTATTCCTATAACCTCTAAGGATGGTGTTGTGTGTAAGCTGCGGAAGTCTTTATATGGATTGAAGCAGTCTCCAAGAGCTTGGTTTGGGAGATTTACAGCATCTATGAAGAAATTTAGGTATGTGCAAAATAACTCAGACCATACTTTGTTTCTAAAGCGTCATAAAGGTAAATTGACAGCTTTAATTATTTATGTTGATGATATGATTGTGACTGGAGATGATCAGGCAGAAATGCAAAATTTTCAGAAGTATCTGGCTTCCGAGTTTGAGATGAAGTCATTGGGTGATTTGAAGTACTTTCTTGGGATTGAAGTTCTTTCTTGGGATTGAAGTTGTCAAATCTAAACATGGTATCTTTCTGTCTCAAAGAAAATATATTTTGGATTTACTTGCAGAGACTGGAATGTTATATTGTAAACCAATTGATACCTCTAGTGAATAGAATCATAAGTTGGGGTTATATCCTGATCAAGTCCCTACAAATAAAGAGCATTATCAACGACTTGTGAGGAAATTGATTTATTTATCTCATACACGTCCTGATATTACATATGCAGTGAGTGTAGTGAGTCAGTTTATGCATTCTCCTAGTGACGATCATATGGGTGTTGTGATGCGCATCTTGAGGTATCTGAAAGTAACTCTGGGAAATGGGTTAATGTTTTACAAGTATGGTCATACAGATGTAGAAGGGTATACGAATGCTGATTGGGCTGGTTCAGTCACTGATAGACGTTCTACGTATGGGTATTTCACATTTGTTGGTGGTAATCTTGTTACTTGGAGAAGTAAAAAGCAAAAAGTGGTATCTAGGTCTAGTGCCTAGGCCGAGTACCGTAGGATGGCTCAAGGTGTGTGCAAGTTACTATGGTTGAGAAGATTGTTGAGAGATCTTGGGTTTGGACCACAGAAACCCATGGATTTGTATTGTGATAATAAAGCTGCAATTGTAATTACGCATAACCCTGTGCAACATGATCGTACAAAACACGTGGAGGTTGATCGACATTTTGTTAAAGAGAAGTTAGATGCTGAAATGATTTCTTTTCCGTTTATATCATCCGAGTATCAACTGGCAGATGTTCTTACAAAAGCTGTGTCTACTACGGTCTTTCTCAACTCGCTTGATAAGTTGGACATGCGTGACATCTTTGCTCCCACTTGAGGGGGAGTGTTAGCGAGATCCTAGCTTAATTAGGATATTTATTTCCTAGTTTATTATGATTATATTTCTTTCATTTTTGTACAGATATTGTGTAATTAGGTTTTTATCTTGTTTCCTAGTTTGACCCTACTAGGGTTACATCATTGTACTATAAATATCTTCTTTTGGATAATGAAATACAACCTGAAACATATTCTACCCATATTGTTTGACTAAATTCAATCAACTTAAAACAGCTTGCATGATATAAAAAAGCTACACATTGCTGCACTTACAATGAAGAACCAGCTGATGCAATGAAATGCTGTGATGATATGTTCATTTGTAAGTATAGCACATCATCAAGTGACCTGTTAATATGCTTGAATTATGCATACTCTAATCATAAGTTATTTGTCAATCACTAAGTGGCTAATGGAATGAGCTATAATGCTAATAAATAAATAAAATTCAACTAGTTGTCATCATTCTGCCATCATTTCTCCAGATCACTTGTGACTCCTACCAATTGCAAATAAGGAAACAAACTCCCAAAAATTATACAGAGATTGTTTTTTTTTTAAAAACTTTGTGGAAGTTTCAAGGTCTCACCCACTTATTGGAAATGGAGATGCAATTCACCCATGAAGGAAGTAATAGACTAATAGTGACACAATCTTAGTTCAAAATTCAGATTTAAGCACATGCAGAAAACCAGGATGGTAAAATAACCATTTTATATGGTTGCTATAACGAAGACATAAAGTAAATAGGCAATGTCAATTCATAAACTAAGAAAATGATCATAAAATCATTACCACAATAAAATACTAAACAATCAAAATTTATGCCGGACTGACTCAACATGGAATACTTCCTCTTACGGCCAGCCCTTGGCCTTCACTGGAATTTCTCGTCAGCCTCTTCAAAATCCCCCTGCAATTCAAAGCAATAATGTCCCACATATATGAACTCATAATAAATAGCTGCGTGGCTTTGCTCGGACCTTTTATTTTATCTTTATATATATATTTTTTAAGAAATAGTTTAGCCGCGGATTTATTCGGCTCTTTTATTTTTCATAAATAGCATAGCCGGGCGGCTATATTAGTTTTTTATTTTTTTTTAAGAAGAATTAGCATAGCCGCACGGCTCTACTCGGTTTTCCGAATTTGTTTAACGAAGTAGTATAGCCGAACGGCTATACCTGGTAATTTTTTTTAACAAATAGTATAGCCGCTCGGCTATACTCGGTTTTCACAAATTTTTTAAAGAAATAGTATAGCCGAGCGGTTATACCCGGTATTTTTTTAAAAAATAATATAGTCGTGCAGCTATACTCGGTTTTCCCAAATTTTTTTTTTTTCAAAAAATAGTATAGCCGCACGGCGAAACTCTGTTTCTCCAATTTTTTTGAACAAAGAAATAGTATAGCCGGGCGGCCATACTGTGTTTATTGCTTCAATCGTAACTTCTTGCCTCTCCTACAGAAAAGCCAATACCAAGTTTAAATCATTGTAATCTAAAGATCATCAAAAACAAATAATTTCAAAAGTCTCACCTTTTTCTTAATCTTCCCGCCTGGAAGACGCTTGACTTCTTCTTGCTTAGGTGCTGAAGTGCCACCACCAACCCCGAGAGAGAGAGAGAGGGAGAGTGAGTGGGGGTAATGAATTACAAACATACACTGCTACATACATCTATACACATATTTACAGTATTACCTGAAGAAGAAGCAGCTCCATCTCCACTAGAAGATATACCAGCAGACTGCAACTGGTTGGCTACTTTATCAGCTTCCTTCGCATTAGCCTCTGCCCAAAATATGTTTCACAAAATCTGATGCTATCCAACTCATTAACCAAAAGCTTGAGCCAAATTTATATCCCTCTTTAACTCTCAATTAAATCCCAATTTCTTTGCTTTTCCTCACCCTCAATTGCTTATGTCTGGTTCATTTTCAGTGAGAACAAGCAATCATGGAAAATAGGGATCAAGGTGCAGCTCAAAACCATGCTTGTGCTTCCTGCAACCATCAGAGGAGAAAATGTGATGAGACCTGTGAAATGGCCCCATACTTTCCAGCCAGCAGGTACAATGAGTTCCAAAATGCTCATAAGATCTTTTGTGTGAGCAACATCCAAAAGATCATGGCCATGGCTGCACCTGATCAAAGACAGGCAGCTGCTGAAAGCCTTCCCACGGAAGGGAATGCAAGGAAAAATGATCCTGTGCGTGGTTGTCTTGGCAATATCACAAGTCTCAATGTTTCTTGTTTCTCTGCCTCATATGTTTCTTGTTAGTATAGCCGCGGCTTTACTCGGCTCTTTTTAAGAAAAATAAATAGTATCGCCGTCCGGCTATACTAGATTTAAAAAAAAAATTTTTAACAAATTGTATAGCCGCGCGGCTATACTCAATTTTTTAAGTTCTGGGCTATACTCGGCAGAATACAAAAAAAAAATTGAATCAGAAATGAAAGCTACCATGACAAACCCACGATTACAGTTTTCAATCGGACACTTAAAGAGTTTCATTTGGTGCTAAAGAAGATGACGATTTAAGTCGTCCTTTCTTCTGAAGCAGGAACGACAATCATCCACCGCACAAACGTATTGAGGCTTGCTTGTAAAGAATAAGCTAAATGAATTCAGGAACCAATAACCATAGTTTCAAAATACAAGTGAACAAGCATTCAATTCTAACTGAACAGTACGTGATTGAGGCTTGCTTGATGGAGCTTCTCAGGAGGTATCCCACCTGGTACTGGTCCATTCAAGTCAAAACCTCTCGCATTTTGGAGTTCTTCGTGTGGGATCCAATGCTTCATGATATCCAACGAATAGTTGTTAAAAATATTGAATCCTGCAAAAAAATTATCTTCAATTGATTCCAAAATTACAGGACCTTCTCCTTATAGACACAATCAGCTGTAATGAAGCTATCAAACTAATCGGTAGCAATATCAAGCTATACAAGCTGCCGCTGGTTTCCTTAAGACAACTTCAGGCACCAATGCTTATGGTATGGAATCATGTGAAAGTTATTAACAATTTAAAGTTAATAGCAAACAATACCTCAAGGGAATGACTTTGCATGTGTTGCTTGAAATATGCAGGTTTCTTAAAAGTAGCACCATATTCTTGGCAAGTATTGGATTTTCCCCTATCTCCTTCCCCATCCCCATCAGCCTCTACGACAGTCGGACAGAAGATGCAAACCAAGCTGAAGAGGAGGGATTAGGGAATAATATAGATGAGTCACAGACTGACTTTATTCATGATATATATCTGTGACTCTGAATGGTTGTGAAGTGGATTTGGTTAGCTCCATTCTCTAGGTTTCGTTTTTCCATATACATGCAACGCAACGCAAGTCAAGTGTTTTTGAGACCCTTCTTACTTGCAATGCCACAAACCAAAATTTCTTATCTACTTGCATGCAACACTAGTTAATGTTTTATAACATAACATTCTTGTTTCTTTGATTCAATGATTACTATAAACTCAAATATATGGAATTATGATTTTACACCTCAAAAGTTGAAGGATTTGTAGTAAGAAACGCGTTCCTTTTTTCAGTATACTCTTCTGATTTTAATTTATTGTTTATGAATTTTTTAAGATAAATAATATAAATATAAGAGAAATGACACGTGCTGCTGTAATTGATGATATGGTATCATGAACTCAAAATGTGGAACCATAATTTTAGACCTTTGTAATCGAAGATAATGTCATAAGGAGTTTGTAACAATTTTTGGTATATTTTTCTGATTTTTAATTATTTATTTACTAATTTTTAAACAACAACAACAACAAAAAAAAAAGGATAAACTGGAGGACAGCCGTCAGACACACTGACCGCGCCCATTCAGATTCAGCTTCCGCCATGTGTCGCCCCATACGATTTAATATTATTTTTTTAGGATTTAACTTATAAAATTGATAATAAATTAAATACAAATCCAAAAAATACAGCGAAAATTGGTACGAACTCCTTGTGACATTCTCTATATCCTCAAACTCCAAAAATATAATTTTGACTCATAAATAACAAAAACTCAATTTTATTTCAAAGCAAATCAAAACACTAACTTATGTTCTGTAACATAACGCTCTTGTTCTTTGATTTAACGCTTACCATGAACTATTTGTCCAAAAAAAAAAATGCTTACCATGAACTCCAATATGTGGAATCACGATTTTAGACCTTTTTAATTGAAGATGATCAAGGAGTTTGTATCAATTTTTCTTGTATTTTCCTGATTTTTAATTATTTTTTATGAATTTTAGAAGTAAAATCCAAGAAAAGTAATATTAAATTATAGAGAATCACACGTGGCAGACGCTGAAAGGAGAGCAGTCATTTTTTCAGCAGGTGGCGTCCTACGATTGCGCCACATGTCATTTTGTTTACATTTTCTAAGTTTATCTTAAAAAATTAATTAAAAATCAGAAAAATATACCGAAAATTTCTACAAACTCCTTACGACATTGTCTTTAACTATGGAGGTCTAAAATCATGATTCCACGTATTTATGTTCATAGTAATCATCAAATCAAAGAACATGAGTGTTATGTTATAGAGCATATCAACTAGTGTTTTAGATTGTTTAGAGATAAATGTGAGTTTTTGTCATCAATTTATATTTTTCTAAGTGAAATTATATTTTTATAGCTTGATTGCATAGAGAATGTCACAAGAAGTTCGTAGGACTATCTGGTGTATTTTTTGAATTTTTAATTTATTTGTTATGAATTTTAGAAGTGGAATCCAATAAAAATAATATTAAATTATAGAGAATCACACGTGGCTGCAACTGAAAGGATAACAATCATTGTTTTTGACAGGTGGCGTCCTAAGATTGCACCACATTTCATTTTGTTTACTTTTTCCAAGTTTATTATAACATAACATTTTCATTTCTTTGATTCAATGATTACTATAAACTCAAATATATGGAATTATGATTTTACACCTCAAAAGTTGAAGGATTTGTAGTAAGAAACGCATTCCTTTTTTTGGTGTACTCTTCTGATTTTTAATTAATTGTTTATGAATTTTTTAAGATAAATAATATAAATATAAGAGAAATGACACGCGCTGTTGTAATTGAAGATATGGAATCATGAACTCAAAATGTGGAACCATAATTTTAGACCTTTGTAATCGAAGATAATGTCATAAGGAGTTTGTAACAATTTTCGGTATATTTTTCTGATTTTTAATTATTTATTTACTAATTTTTAAACAAAAACAACAACAAAAAAAGATCAAAATGGACAGTGGTGCAATTACTGGAGGACAGCCATCAGACACACTGATCGTGCCCATTCAGCTTCCGCCACGTGTCGCTCCATACCATTTAATAATAATTTTATAGGATTTAACTTACAAAATTCATAATAAATGAAATAAATATCCAAAAAATTCACCGAAAATTGATAGGAACTCCTTGTGACATTCTTTACGCCCTAAAACTCCAAAAATATAATTTTTAATCATTAAAATTGAAAATGATATCAAAAACTCAATTTCATTTCAAAACAAATCAAAATACTAAATTATGTTCTATAACATTACGCTCTTGTTCTTTGATTTAACGCTTACTTGAACTCAATTATTTACCGATTTTACACCTTCATAATCGAAGATAATGTTATAAGGAGTTTGTAGCAATTTTCGGTGTATTTTTCTGGTTTTTAAGTAATTTGTTAATGAATTTTTAAACATGAACTTGATAAAAGTATCAAAAACTGACACATGGCGCAATGACAGGAGGGGGAGACTTTCGAAAATGCCAAATGAGAGAAAAGAATCCAAAATGGATAAAATTATCCTTATTTATTTTTGGATTTCCTAAGGAATCCGTTACATTTGCATGTCTTTGATTTGAAAGTTGAGATGTTTTTCTGTCTTTTTTGAAAAAGATTTGGTTTTTTCCAAAAGTGAAAGTTTTTTTTTTTGCTAAAACATAAATTTACTTATTATTTTTCTAGGATTGAACTTATAAAATTGATAATAAATTAAATACAAATCCAAAAAATACACCGACAATTAGTACGAACTCCTCGTGACATTCTCTACTTCATCAAACTCCAAAAATATAATTTTGACTCATAAAATAACAAAAACTCAACTTTGTTTCAAAACAAATTAAAACACTAACTTATGTTCTATAACATAACGCTCCTGTTCTTTGATTTAACGCTTACCATGAACTATTTGTCCAAAAAAAAAAATGACGCTTACCATGAACTTAAATATATGGAATCACGATTTTAGACCTTTATAATCGAAGATAATCAAGGAGTTGGTATCAATTTTTGGTGTATTTTCCTGATTTTTAATTATTTTTTATGAATTTTAGAAGTGAAATCCAAGAAAAATAATATTAAATTATAGAGAATCACACGTGGCAGATGCTGAAAGGAGAGTAGTCATTTTTTTCAACAGGTGGCGCCCTACGATTGCTCCACATGTCATTTTGTTTACATTTTCCAAGTTTATCTTAAAAAATCAGAAAAAATTAATTAAAAATCAGAAAAATATACCGAAAATTGCTACAAACTCCTTACGACATTGTCTTTAACTATGGAGGTCTAAAATCATGATTCCACATATTTATATTCATGGTAATCATCGAATCAAAGAAAATGAGTGTTATGTTATAGAGAATCAACTAGTGTTTTAGATTGTTTAGAAATAAATGTGAGTTTTTGTCATCAATTTATATTTTTTCTAAGTGAAATTATATTTTTATAGCTTGATTGCGTAGAGAATGTCACAAGGAGTTCGTAGGACTATCCGGTGTATTTTTTGGATTTTTAATTTATTTGTTATAAATTTTAGAAGTGGAATCCAATAAAAATTATATTAAATTATACAGAATCACACGTGGCTGCAACTGAAAGGATAGCAATCATTGTTTTGACAGGTGGCGTCCTAAGATTGCTCCACATTTCATTTTGTTTACTTTTTCCAAATTTATTATAAAAAATTAATTAAAAATTAGAAAAATACATCGAAAATTGCTACAAACTCAACAAACTCCTTACGACATTGTCTTTCACTATAGAGGCCTAAATTATTATTATATGATTATTTACCCTAAATTATTATTCTGTTACTTTTTATCCTAAATTATTATTCTATTACTTTTTACTATGAATTATTATATTACTTTTTAATAATAATAAATGAAATAAAAATCCACCATGTGTCACTCGATACCATTTAATAATAATTTTCTAGGATTTAACTTACAAAATTCATAATAAATGAAATAAAAAATCTAAAAAAATACACCAAAATTTGATAGGAACTCATTGTGACATTCCCTACACTCTGAAACTCAAAAAAATATAATTTTATGTGAATGCAATGGCTAGGTGAGTACATGGATAATATCCACAATCTATGGGAACCCAACATCGCAGCACAAAAGCAGTATTTCTGGCATCTCACCTGCTTCTTCCCTTGCTTTGAAAGGCCTAATTGGGTGAGAACATCCTTGAGCTCGTTTATTCGAAAATATGCCAATTTTTCCTGCAGTAGCAAACAAAAATTATAATAAGTTCACCACATCAATAAGTAACATCCAATTATGTAACTAGATTTACTACACTTTCTTAAAAGCTAATTCCCCATCAACACTACTTGCCCAACTATTTGTGATCAACTGTATTCCAGTAAAATGTCTTTGCTTCTTCATATCTGTCTATAGTTAAATCTTCCTTCTTGTGTCATCCATTCACACCTTATGCATGTCACACAAGCAACAATAAGGGAAAAATTAACATTAAGCAAAAAGATATCACTGCAGTTAAGACATACCCAACTACATTATGTCATACACTAAATGGAAAAAAGACAAACCAAGTGACACACATAAACCCTAGAAACCGATTGAAATCTTACTGGGGTGAATGAATTGGAGAACGACGATGGAGGTCGTGACAATGGCTACCCCCGTTCCTCTCACTTGACAAAGTTGTTTTCAAAACGGATAATTGCAACCCGATTGTAGCATAACGAGTTCAACCATGGGATCAATCTGATGACTATAAAATAACTCCGCACAACTTACCCCACTTTATGAATTTCCGGAATATAAGGTTGCCACTCTCATTTTTGATCAAAAGAAAGCCCATGTTCATAAGCCTCCAATGCACAACAAACCCTAGTAAGAGGCCCATAACCCAAAACCCGAAACCAAACCAAATACTTCAAACCGCTCCAAAAAAACGAAAAAATCAAACCACATGAAAATTCTTCTTCACCCTCTTTTCGGAAGAGGCAGGATCTTTCTAGAAGAACCAAGTATCTCTCTAGAGATGTCTAGGACCGCTTGACCTCATACTCTCCCTTTATAAAACCCAACACTAATTCCCACACCAAAATATTTTCCTATTATAAAAAAAAAATCGAAAATTATAAAAGGCGAAAATTCTACAAAGCCCTTAGGTCTCTTTGTTAAGTACCCTCGTCTGCTCGCAACCTCCTCTGTTTGTTCATAAACTCGTTTCGTAGAGACTTCCAGAAACCCCAAAAGCCCTCTCTCTCTCTGTCCCTTGCTCATCGCGGCCTCAGACTCTCTGTGGATTGTTTTCTAGGTACGGTCTCCAAAACCCTAGCTTTTGCATCAGATCAGATCTCTCTTTCTGAAAATGCTTTTAGATCTGTTAGATTCTGTTTCTCGATTTGAACATTCTACTGGGTTTTTCCTTGGTCGATGCTGTAGGGTTGTAGTGCTTGCCTTTCTGCTTCGATTCAATTTTTTTTTTCTTACTCTGTTGTTTTTTGTGTTCTCTTTAGCTGGATTTTGGTCAGTATAACTAGACTACGTTGATTTGAATGATGCTGTAAATTCGTTAATTGTTCGGTTTGAATTTGGTTGTGTTATATACTTACGGTTGTGTATTTAATTAGATGAAGGATTTATAGGTTCCTTGTGTTATTAATGTGGGATTGTATTTGCTATTGCGTTTGATTAACTTTAATGTCCAATGAAGATTACTATTATGTATGCTATGTAGCTTAAGTGGGACATATTTTTTAGTCCAAAATTTGTGGAGAGGTATAATATCTCATCTTATTTTTGTTTCCTTTACCTGCTATGTTGTTGGTTTCTGATATTGTAATCACTGTGACGATTGTGATGCAAGTCATCCATGGAACTCGTTATAATTTCTTTATTTTTATGATTGAATGGTAGATTTCTGTCAGTCTGCTTTGGCTGAGCTGTTTACTGATGTGGAAGCTGGTTGCATATAACTTGTTTGAAATTTCAGTTGTTCACTGAATGTGGTTTCTTAATTTTTCTCCAGATTTAAGATTTTGCAAGGATGAGCGTGGTTGGATTTGATTTTGGCAATGAGAGCTGCATTGTGGCCGTGGCCAGGCAGAGGGGTATTGACGTTGTGCTTAATGATGAATCCAAACGTGAAACTCCAGCCCTTGTTTGTTTTGGTGACAAGCAGCGGTTCATTGGGACAGCAGGAGCTGCTTCATCCTTGATGAACCCTAAGAACACAATTTCCCAGATTAAACGTTTAATTGGTCGGCAATTCTCCGATCCTGTTGTGCAGAGGGATATCAAGTCATTGCCTTTTGCTGTTACTGAAGGCCCTGATGGATACCCGTTGATTCATGCCCGATATTTGGGAGAATCAAGGACATTTACACCTACCCAAGTTCTTGGAATGCTATTCTCTGATCTGAAAATCATAGCTGAGAAGAATCTTAATGCAGCTGTTGTTGATTGCTGTATTGGGATTCCAGTTTATTTCACTGATCTCCAAAGAAGAGCTGTTATGGATGCAGCAACAATTGCTGGCTTGCACCC
Organism: Prunus persica; assembly: GCF_000346465.2. Taxonomy (NCBI): domain Eukaryota; kingdom Viridiplantae; phylum Streptophyta; class Magnoliopsida; order Rosales; family Rosaceae; genus Prunus; species Prunus persica. The sequence goes on from NC_034011.1 coordinate 5,124,061, forward strand.
TCTTCGCTTGTTCCATGAAACTACAGCGACTGCTTTGGCTTATGGTATTTACAAGACGGATTTACCAGAAAATGAACAATTGAATGTTGCCTTCGTTGATATTGGACATGCTAGCATGCAAGTCTGCATTGCTGGTTTTAAGAAGGGGCAGTTGAAAATACTGGCTCATTCCTTTGACCAGTCTTTGGGCGGCAGGGATTTCGATGAAGTACTGTTCCACCACTTTGCGGCAAAATTCAAGGAAGAGTATAAGATCGATGTCTTTCAGAATGCAAGGGCCTGCCTTCGTCTTCGGGTTGCTTGTGAGAAGCTGAAGAAGATGCTTAGTGCAAATCCTGAGGCACCTTTGAATATAGAGTGTTTAATGGAAGAGAAAGATGTCAGGGGATTTATTAAGCGTGATGAGTTTGAACAAATTAGTGTTCCTATTTTGGAACGTGTGAAGGGGCCTTTGGAGAAGGCTCTTCTTGATGCACAGCTTTCAATAGAGAATATTCATACAGTTGAGGTTGTTGGTTCAGGCTCTCGTGTTCCTGCTATAATCAAGATTTTGACAGATTTCTTCAAAAAGGAGCCTAGGCGAACTATGAATGCAAGTGAGTGTGTTGCCAGGGGTTGTGCTCTGCAATGCGCAATTCTTAGTCCGACATTCAAAGTCAGAGAGTTTCAGGTGAGTTAAACTCATGCGTTGTAAAAATCTTTGTGTTTGTTTCCATTAGTTGAACTAATCTCTATATTTAATTAATGTGTTACCTATGTTTGCCTTGCTGATTTATTTTTAATTAATGTTACTCCATTTAATTTAAAGGTGAACGAGAGCTTCCCATGTTCAATTGCTTTGTCCTGGAAAGGTTCTGGTCCAGACACCCAGAATGGAGCAGTTGATAATAACCAAAGTACTATTGTTTTCCCCAAGGGAAATCCTATTCCAAGTATCAAGGCTCTTACATTCTACAGATCGGGCACGTTTTCAGTTGATGTACAGTATGCTGATGTTTCTGATTTGCAAGCACCTGCAAAAATCAGTACATACACGGTGAGTGGATCTTAAAACTTGCATGCTCTAATTTGTCTCAAGGCTAGTAGGTTATCTGCCAGATTTTTTATTGACATTTACACTTTATATGTGCAGATTGGTCCTTTCCAGTCTACTAAAGGTGAGCGGGCAAAACTGAAGGTCAAAGCTCGGCTGAATCTGCATGGGATTGTGTCTATAGACTCAGCAACTGTAAGTTTGTTAAAAGCATCTTGTGCTTCTAGCATTCACTGGTTGAGTATCTTCTTTTAAGTCCATTTGTTTTTTCTTGACATGTGCTTTAGCTCTTGGAAGAAGAAGAAATTGAGGTTCCTGTCACAAAAGAGCAACCAAAGGAGGCCGCTAAGATGGAGACTGATGAGGCCCCTAGTGATGCGGCTCCCCCAAGTACCAATGAGACTGATGTGAACATGCAAGATGCTAAGGCCACTGCGGATGCCTTGGATGCTGAAAATGGTGTTCCTGAGTCAGGAGACAAGCCTGTGCAGATGGAAACAGATACGAAGGTCAGTAATCTTCTCCTTCCGTCATATGTTGGTTCTCCTTCCGTCATATGTTGGTTAATCATGAGTTATTTGTTATTTCTCCTTGACTTCAGCTTCTGGGCAGGTAGGCAAATGGCCCTGTATATTGTGTGGACTAAGAAGGATGAAGGATTTAATGTTTTGTGAAATATTCAGAGTTTCCATCATGTTGAAATACATTTAAGTTTCCATGTTCTTTGAAATATTCAGAGTAGTTGTTGTACTTTTTAACATTTTTGTGATCGTTCTTTCCACATGCAATCTGCATTTTATGTGACCTACAGAGAAGTCATAGATTGTGCGTGTCAAATCCTACCTGTAATTACAAACAGTCTTCCTGTTTTTTTTTTTTTAATGTTATTAGTGGTTTATTTAGTTTTATTTCAGTGGTTGGCTGCATTGTTGATGTTTTTATGCCATGCAGGCTGATGCTCCTAAGAGAAAGGTAAAGAAAACAAACATTCCTGTTGTAGAGTTGGTTTATGGAGGGATGCCTCCATCAGATGTGCAAAAGGCAATAGAGAAGGAGTTTGAGATGGCCTTACAAGACCGTGTTATGGAAGAAACAAAAGACAAGAAAAATGCTGTTGAGGCATATGTCTATGACATGAGAAACAAGGTAGTCGGCTTCTTCTATGTTCATGGCATGTTTTGTGGTTTTTCTTTTCTTTTCTTGTTCATATACTGACTCTAAATTTTCTTTTGGGTCTCCAGCTCAATGACAAATATCAGGAATTTGTCACCGAACCAGAGAGGGAAGCGTTTATTGCTAGACTTCAGGAGGTGGAGGACTGGCTATATGAAGATGGTGAAGATGAAACCAAAGGAGTTTACATTGCCAAGCTTGAGGAGCTGAAGAAGGTTAGGATTGTTTTTTTTTTCCTAATGATTTTTTGTGCCCTTCTCTGTTTGGTTTTGTCTAATTTGTTAAAAAGAGGGCAACAATCTTAAAGTATTATATTCGACTGGTTTTGATTGTTTGAGATTGATGGTGATTTATCAAATTTCAGCAAGGTGACCCCATTGAAGAGCGATACAAGGAGCACACAGAGAGGGGTACTGTGATCGATCAACTTGGTTACTGTATTAATAGTTACAGAGAAGCTGCAATGTCGACTGATGCAAAATTTGAACACATTGATATTTCTGATAAACAGAAGGTAATGGACTCGTTGAGCTCTTCCCCATCCCCCAATCTCTTCCCATCCACCAATATCTTCCATTCCAACTCGTGTTTTTTGTGTGACATAGGTCTTAAATGAGTGTGTTGAAGCTGAGGCCTGGTTAAGAGAGAAAAAACAGCAACAGGATTCGCTCCCAAAATATGCCAACCCAGTACTCTTGTCTGCTGATGTGAGACGGAAGGCTGAAGCACTTGACAGGTATTGTTTCTGCATTCATGAATTTTTTTTCTTTTGCTAGTGTTCTTAAACTGGTTGGCTTGCATCATTGCTTAGCTTATTTATAGTCTTTTGGAACCTTCCTGTAGAAGTGCCAAAGTCGTTTTCTAAGAATTTGGTTGTTTGTCTCTAGTCAATTGTCTTTTGGCCCAGTGATATCTGACTTGGTAGTTATCTTTTCCCAATTTATTTGCATGGACAGGTTCTGTAGACCGATAATGACGAAACCAAAACCAGCACCAGCCAAGCCAGCAGCTCCTGAAACTCCAACCCCACCTCCTCAGGGAAATGAGCACCAGCCTCAGGGCGGGGATGCAAATGCCAATGCCGGCAGCAATGAGAACCCTGCCGATGGCAGCAATGAGGTTCCACAAGCTTCTGAAGAACCAATGGAAACCGACAAGCCAGAAGCACCCCAAAGTTCTGCGTAATTGTGTAGAGTAATTTGCCTTTCTATGGTTTTTGGGGCAGGATTTGATTCCTAAGCGTAAAAACATATTCATTTGAGCCTTGCACACAATTTGGACTGAGAGAGGGGGGAAGAGGCCCGCGCTGTGTTTAATGATATACTTTTCTACGAGTCTGTAAAGCCTTTTCTGTGCTTGTGGTCTGTCAGTTTTAATTAATTATTGTTACATTTGGTCTCTAGAATTCCGGATTTTTTTTATAATGGTTTTCAAGAGAAATGTACCCTTGGTTTCATTTCACTGCTCTTTATGTAGGGAAATGAGACTAATATTTTCCTTTCAAGTCGTCTTCACGTTGGCCATTGTTGCTACTCTTTCTTCATGTTTTAAATCTATCTCCAAAATTTCATTAATTTACAAGGTTGCTCGATTTTGTTTCCGAGTTTCTCATGTATGTGTTCAGGCTTTAGGGTTGATGGTATATGTTGTTGACATAGGGTCATTTGCATCAGGGTCGTCTTTGGCGCAAGACTTATGCTTTAGAGCATCTCTAATGGAGATGTAAAGTCACTTAAGACTCATGCTTTAGAGCATCTCTAATGGAGATGTAAAGTCACTTTTACATTCTCCGTTTATGTAATGTATTTTTACTTGGAGGGGGAGAATGTAAATTTTGGATTTGATATATGATTAGTTCCATATGTTACTCGAAAACACAACAAAGAAAAAGATTAGTTCCATGTTAAAGATGAACAAATTCTTCTCATTGTATAAAAGGAAAATGGTACGATTAGGATAACAAATAGAAAGATAAAACGACTGACCGAAAACCGAAAACAAACTTGTCTTCTTTCCTTTGCTTACATGAAATGAGTATTGGTAGTATTTTGTACATCCTACGTGTTATACACGTGGGTATTTGAATTGTTCCGATTCATGAAGATCAAGAATTAGATTGATTGGCGGAGTAGGTGATTCCTATCTCGGATTTCCATATCTAGTATTTCTCTCTCCTATTTAAAGTGGTCTTGAGAATTGACATTTCTCTATTTCCACACTATTCCGATCATCTCACAATTTTTACACAAAAGTTTATATAACTTGTATTGATATTAATAGAAATCTTAAAATAAATCATACAAAAGGATTCATGGGACACATACTAAGATATGGAAACTGAGGTAATTTCTTTTGCGTATGGTACCAGCTTAGACAGTTGCCTATCAACTACCCCTTGGTATAGCGGTATTCTCTTCCTAATACGAAAAGACATTTCAAGTCCAAATTTCTCACCTCATGGATAAAGAAAAAAAAAAGAGAAGACAAGTTAGTAAAAAGGTTTCTTGTGTTTGATTCTAAGTCATATATATATATTTTTTATTACAAACAATATTAGGGGAGAGTAGAATTGAACCTAAGACCACGGATGCAGGAGTAAATGTTCTTATAAAATTGATGGTGCTACAAATCCCTTGCCTAAGTCGGACTCTTTGTTGTCGGTGTTAAGCGTGTTTGTCATAAATGAATTGGTCCACCAAATCCCTCAATTTTGTATCATGTTCAAATAATGTCTTTTATTCTACGAAAATTGACTTACATATTCATTATGGCACACAAACCTTAGTCAAAAGTACTCACCTTACAAATACTCAATTTCGAACGTGAAAGTACCAAATTATCCTCCATACAAGGCAAGCCACATTGGAGAAGGGGTTGATCAATCACAAGCTCGTGGGATCAGCTACTTCGCGCACAAAATTAAACACTACAGTTTCTAAAGCTTCTCACTTCACTTATAAGTAGACAGCGGCATCGGCAACGACAGTTGTTGGCAGGGACTTCTTCTCTTCTCTGTTTTCCCTCTTCCCTATCTCCTTTCTTCTCCTTATTGAAACGACAACGACGAACTGACTAGGAACAATGTTGGGGTATGCTTTTGCCGTATCATTTTCATTTGAAGGCCAAAATCAATTCGTCATACTGTTTTAGCAATTAGCATGAGTGGAATTTGCCCGCCCGAGGTGTAAATTTATGTGCAAATTCCCATTACTTATGGCAAAAATGGTTGCCAAATCGTTTGCTTTAAAGCGATCAATATCAACCTATCCTCATCTCTCTGAGAGACTTAATCAAACAGGTAAGCCGCATTATTCTTTGTATCAATTTCAGCTTAAATATGTGAAGCATTTGTTTCCAATTAAATTTCTGCAATTGGGTTTTCTTTGACTGTTTTGTTTTTGATTTGGTTGGCAAGGTTATGCTGTACTTTTTAACAACTTGTATCTCTGTATTAGCATGGTTTTGATTGAATATACCGACATTTCTTCTATATTAACCTGTTGTTATGTTGTGGCTTAGCAGAAAATGAGATAGTTAAAATGTTCCGGTTTCCCCGTGCTTCTGGAGAAGTGCAAAACTTTCCCATGAGTAGGAATATGTCAAGGAAGGACCCTTCAGTTAGGATGTTGGATGAGAGGTTCACAAAGATTTTGAAAATTTTCAAATGGGGACCTGATGCAGAAAAGGCCCTGGAAGTGCTGAAGTTGAGAGTGGATCATCGATTGGTTCTCGCGGTTCTCAAGATTGATGTTGACGTCAATGTTAAGATTCAGTTTTTCAAGTGGGCTGGGAAGAGAAGGAATTTCGAACACGATTCAACCACATACATGGTGCTGATCCGTTGCTTGGATGAGGCTGGTGTTGTTGGTGAAATGTGGAAAACCATCCAAGAAATGATTCGGAGTACATGTGTTATTGAGCCAGCTGAATTATCTGAAATCATAAGAATCTTAGGCAGGGCTAAGATGGTAAACAAGGCACTATCTGTCTTCTACCAGATCAAAGGCCACAAGTGCAAACCAACAGCAAACACTTACAACTCCATGATCTTAATGCTGATGCAAGAAGGTCATCATGACAAGGTCCATGAGCTCTATAATGAGATGTGTAATGAGGTTAACTGTCTCCCAGACACAGTTACATACAGTGCACTAATATCGGCATTTGGGAAATTGGGTCGTGATGATTCTGCCATTAGGTTGTTTGATGAAATGAAGGATAATGGTTTGCATCCAACTGCAAAGATTTATACTACCCTGTTGGCAATCTTTTTCAAGTTGGGAAAAGTTGAGAAAGCTTTAAGCCTGGCCCAGGAGATGAGAGAGAAGGGGTGTCCGCCTACTGTGTTTACCTACACTGAATTGATAAAGGGGCTTGGCAAAGCTGGTAGGGTTGAAGATGCTTGTGTTATATACAAAAACCTTCTGAGGGAGGGTTGTAATCCTGATGTCGTGCTCATTAACAATTTGATAAACATTTTGGGAAAGGAAGGTCGTATAGAAGATGCTATTAAGCTTTTCAACGAGATGGTTTCTTTGCGTTGCACACCTAATGTGGTGACATACAACACTATAATTAAAGCTTTATTTGAATCCAAAGCTCCAGCTTCTGAAGCTGCTTCATGGTTTGAGAAGATGAAAGTTAATGGCATTGTTCCCAGCTCATTTACCTATTCAATTCTTATTGATGGTTTTTGCAAAACAAATAGAGTTGAGAAAGCTCTGCTGCTTCTTGAGGAGATGGATGAAAAGGGGTTTCCTCCTTGTCCAGCTGCCTATTGCAGCCTGATCAACAGTCTTGGAAAAGCAAAGCGGTATGAAGCTGCAAATGAGTTATTTCAAGAATTGAAAGAGAACTGCGGGCGTTCAAGTGCTAGGGTATATGCTGTGATGATTAAACATTTTGGGAAATGCGGACGTCTCGATGAAGCTTTGGATCTTTTTAATGAGATGAAGAAACTCGGATGCACTCCAGATGTGTATGCTTATAATGCGCTCATGTCAGGAATGGTGAGGGCTGGCATGATAGATGAAGCACATTCCTTGCTTAAAGTAATGGAAGAAAATGGTTGCATTCCAGACCTAAACTCACAAAATATCATTTTAAATGGCTTGGCCAGGACAGGTGGACCAAATCGGGCTTTGGAAATGTTTTCCAAGATGAAGCATTCTAAGATTCAACCAGATGCAGTTTCTTATAACACTGTTCTTGGTTGTCTCAGCCGAGCTGGTATGCTTGAGGAGGCTGCAAAGCTGATGAAAGAGATGGATTCAAAAGGTTTTCATTATGATCTCATCACTTACTCATCAATACTTGAGGCGGTTGGCAAGGTTGACGATGTTCGCAAGACTTCCTCAGAGGGATATGGTATGAGATAGTTTCTCTTCTTTTACTTACACTATATTCCCAGGGTTAAGGACTGTTTCTGATTAAGATGATTGAAGACCTGCTAATAAGAAGAAAAACAAAAAATGAACTTGTGAAAGTATGCAATATCAGTTGATACCACATGCATAATTATCAGTTACGATGTATGGGCTAATGTTTTGAGCTGTTCATATGACAATGTTTTTCTTAATTGCATGTGGGCTATGTGATTGATACACACTATGTCCTAGTAATCAAATTTTTAGTATAGCTGTTATAAACCGTCTGCTGTATACTTAACTCACTCATGAAATGCTGATTCTTCTGCAGGTTATACGCCCTATTAAGCGCCAGCGGCACAGCCATATATCCTACAAATTTCAAGTATCTTCCAGTTGGAATTTGCTGGAAGAAAAGAAAAAGAAAAACACTAATAACCACTTATCATTATAAAGAGAGTGGATTGTAGAAAACCCAATTCAAATGTTACCTTTGTAAATACGATTTGAATGAGGGTAGCTCGTCGGCTACACAATCCGCACTGCCTCATGTATTGTAACTTAAGCAGGAGATGGACAAATTTAGTGCTGAAATGCAGTAGCTGTTAATTGTAGTAATATGAAAGAATGTTATGAACTCATGTTCATTCACCGCCTATATTTGTGAGGCATAATTGATCCTGATGCGTTTCATTGTACCCAATTGGAAATTTGATTATCAGTGACTTATAACCATACATTCCACCACATGAATTCTAAATGTTGTTTCACTCTTTATTTTTCAAATGCACTAGATTTCACAAGTCCCATGGGTACACTGCGGATGCAGCACCCCAATCTGGAGGCTTGCAGCATTAATGTTCATGTCCTTTTAAGCAATATTATGGGTGGATAAGTTTGTAATTGTCATTTCCTTTTACATGATGGTTGAGAACTCAGGGATGAGTTTAAACTAGGTTCTGCATTTTGTAACAAAAACAAAACAAACAAAACTCATGCAGCAAGGTATACGGATCTGCCAAAAAACTTAAAATACATATATTGTCGCATCTTCATGATTTTCAGCTCAAAATGCTGGCAGAGACAATCAAAATTGAAAACAGACCACTAGCAAACAAGTGGATACATATAAGACCATCAACATGGAACAAAAGGGAACAGAACTAGGCAATACAATAGTAATTCGAATTTTCATATTTCTAATACCATATCTGCTACAACATCAACAACTTATTTCCATAAAAGAAATTAAAAGGGATAAAGGCCCCAATTGTTACAACAACAGCTAGCAGTTAACATAACTAGTTGACATTATAGATAGATACTCATATCACCCACTAGCATTTTCGGCTGAGATATCATTCTCCTCGTCATCACCCTGCTGTATTTTTGCAATCTCTGCCTGCGCTCTCTCCATAATCTGCCTTTTCTGCATTTCCAAGTCCCTGTGGAAATCCATCCTCATCTTCTCTAGTTCTACCATCTGCTGCCTTTTACTAGTTTCAATCTTCTCATATATGTCACTGAATTTCTGAATAGAATCAGCAAGCAATCTAAAGGAACACCGATCATCATTGTCCCTTCCGTACCTTCTCTTCTTGGGTGGTAGCCCATCTGAATCATCATCCACTCCCTCAGCAGATTCTGAATTTCCTGGACTATCCCTCATCTCATCCAACCCATTTGCACGGTTCAAATACACTCTAGGGTTCATGAAAACATACTCCCCAGAGTCCAAACCACAAGAGAGGCCAGATTGCTGTTGTGGCGATGACATTAACATATCCATCTTCTTGAAATAAACCCACTTGCTAGTAGCACCACCAGTCTCTGCGAATTTGAGCCTCTCCTTTTTGTACTTCTTCTTCAAGGTATCCAACCGATTGCGACATTGTGTGTCTGTCCTTTCAATCTTTGACACCTCTGAAACCTTCTCCGCTACCTCTTGCCACTCCTCAGAGCGAAGACTCTTTTTTCCACGTTGAAGAAACCGATCACCCCAAGCATCTAGTAACACAAATGTCTCATGCTCGGTCCAATCGGTAAGCGAATTCCGGCCACCAATTGATTGTCTTGGAGCAGAGGGTGCAGCAGCTGGAGGAGCTGGTAGACGAGGAGCAAATTCATAACTTGAGATCAAATTCTTCAACTTCCGCTTCTTTGGGTGCTTTTTTAAATCAGCATCATCAATCATTCTATTATAAACTTTGCTCTTATTATCATCTTCATCCTCCTCATCCTCCTCATCATCACCATCATCTTCGTCATCATCATCATCGTCAACATCTTTGTGAACAGAAGGATAACCATTTTGACCATTGTTGTCTTCTTCTTCCTCACCCAACTCTTCATCCTCTTCATCCTCATCGTCCTCTTCATCATCAACATAGTGACTGCCAACTGGCCTAGAATATGGACCACTACGAACAGGAAGGTTTCTGCCTTTGGAGAAGAACCATAACCCTGCTGGTGATTCACACCATATGGGTTTGGAGGATACCTTTGCATCATCTTCGGTGTCATCCATTTTCAACACGACTCAAGATTAACAACAACAAAACCACCACAAATAAGAAACACCAGTAAGACCCTACTTGCTAGTTCCAAACCACCAGTTTCTCCGTTTCAATAGGGCTAAACTCCAAAAAAATCCATACCATTATCCTTTTTCAGCTAGCTTCTTATTCCAATCAACAACTTCTCCTTCTTCATATAACTAAAACCCCAAATCATCCAAGCTCATGAACCTTTGTTATCATCACCATCATCTACAAAAAATTACTTTTGAAAAAAGAAAAACTGAAACTAGCTCCAAAGTAGCATTTTGTTTTAGAAAATCACGAAAACATCAGAACCCCGATGAATATGTCTCTAAAAAGAAACCTATTTTTATGGTGAAAATCGTTGTCAGAGAATTCAATACCCTTAGGTCAATAGACTGGCAAGTAAACCCTAACAAAGTCACCAAATTTATCATTCTAAACTCATGAAAAGTAAAACAAAAACTAACCCACCATCCGTTTTCCAAAAATTTCCTAATTCTTAAGCTCAATTCAAACTCCAGCAGTTTCAAAATCGAGAAATGAAGCCCTTAACTCTTACCTCAAAGGACAAGTTTTTTACAGACTTGAAAGATCGAAACTTTTCTCAAAATTTCCTCAGTCGCAAGCCAAATTGAAGCTTCTGAAAGAGCTTCAACTCGAAATTTCCTCAAAGTTGAAATTAATTGTGTCTCCTTCCAGGAGAACTGAGATGGGAAAATAAAGACAAGAAGGCAGAGAGAGTAAAGAATTGGGGATAAAAGAGGGTCACTGGCACTGCTATATTACACGCCTGGTACGTTATTGTTTATTTTATTTTCTTTTTTTTCTTTGGTACAGATGCGTTAATGCGTTTTTGTTTTTTGTTTTTTTTTTTCTTTCTGGGCTTTTTGGGCCTAGTGGATGCTGGTTGAGCTGGGTCCTAGTTTGGAAATGGATGGTTCACACCTAGATGATCTTTATATTTTAGTTTATCAAATTTTAAAAAAAAAATACAAATACAAATTTTTATGTGATGTTAACAATTTTTTTTATTTTTTTATATAAATAATATTATAATTTAATCTAATTTAAACTATAAGAAGGAGGATTCGAATTCGGGTGTATAGTGGGGCTAAATCCATATATGTTCTGGTGTTAACATTATATGTTAGTAATTTAACCATAAATATTGACTATCATTCGTAAATTTGAAAAAAGAAACACTCTTTCATGAGTTGTGCCCTTGCCTACATAGATAGTCGGTAGATGGGTCCTCAAAGCTCTAGAGTCACTTTTTTGTTTTATTTGTTTATGTTAGACATGGACTTATTATTAAGCTGATGTACCATGCACACCACATACATAAAAGAAATAGGATTTGAGAGATAACGTTGCACTTGTTTGTGTTTCTTTTTCAATTTTAAGCAATAAAGAAGAGGAATTCAAGAGCACAAAAAAGTAGGGATAGAAAGGAAAAAGAGTAAAGGAATTATTAATGAATTTAATTTTTTTTTAAATACAAGCAATAGTCTATAATGGGGATGAGGTTTCTCACACACAAACACTATCAAGATGTCATGTTCGAACTTGAGACCACTGTTCACTACCAATGTATCATATTCGAATCTGAAACCACTTATCTACAAGTCAATGTCTTTTTTTATTGTGCTAGACCCATTGGCTAAATTTGATCGTTAGAACTTGGATTTAGAACATGTATGAAGAATTGAATTATGAGGTTGATTTTGATTGTATTTGATTACATTGAATTGCATTGGATTACATTGACTTACATTGAATTGGAGAATATAACACTAATTCAATTATGTGTTTGGTACTACACATAAAATTGTTTGGGCCTAAATTCGACACACCAAAGAGATCCAGAAACAGGCCCGTGGTGAAATACTTATCCAGTCCCAAAAAGACCCAAAGCTGTCATATTGGGCCTTTGAAAATCAGCCCACAAAATATTGTTTAAACTCAAGCCCAAGAGACTAAAGACACATTCACGTGGCTACCTCACCTCTCTGGAAAGTCAGCAAATCCAACTAGAGTTTTTATGTGAGAAGGGACGTTTCTGAAAACACTGCCGAGAAAGAAAAATCAAAGGGGCGTCTATGATCAGAGACTTTTTGCTCCAAAGCAACACACCGTCTTCTAAAAAGATTTCGCAAATCACGTTTTCAAGAGCAAGAGACAGGGAGTTGTTCAGAAAATACAAAAGAAAAATCAAAACCGCCATAGGATCAGCTCACACAGACGGTGGCATTAAAATAAAAAAAACCGTCAGCCAGGAAACCAGGGAAGGGATCGCTATAGGAAATGACCACTGGGAGTCTATCTGCCATAATTGATAAAAATCTTTCCTGCTTTACGTTTTTTGAGAAATCTTTTGCCGCCCATTATTAAAATTTAAAACCACCTTCAAAAGGAGGGTCTCTTATAAAAACAGAAACAGGCAAGAAAGAAAAGGGACATTTCTTTTCATCAATCAATCAAAAAATACAAACAGGAAAACAGCTCTAGATCAGAATTCCAAAGTTCAGACTTAGAAAATAAGTCCTCTGAAAGCGAGATCCCTCTCGTTACAAATTTGGTTCAGCAAAAGCCAAAACAAACACAGCTTGAGTTTTCACAAATATGAAAACCTCAACAAATTTTATAGCATAGTTCCAGCTTGTTAAATCCTCGAGAATAGCCACTTCTGTCCTTTCAAACTGAAGAAGTCGCAGTTCTGCCCGCTCGAAAAGTCTCCCAAGGCTTGAAGTAGATTAAAGCTCTGCCAAAATTGAACTTTGGTATCGATTTACAACTGAAGCCAAGCAGCTAAAGTTGTTGACAGTACAGTCCAGCATAGACATACCCAGTCCAGCCCGGATCAGAAGTTTCTACCCAGGCAGAAATGAGATTCCAGCCATCTTTTTGCCTTTCTAGAGTTGATTTCTCCATTCTTAATTTTGTAAAAGGCAGTTCTGCCTGAAACAGTACTTTATTATTATCTATTCTGGCCAGAACAACCATCTTGATACTGAGATAAATTGTGAAAGTCCTCACCAGTCTGAGGCAAGAAAAGAACTTACTTGGGAGATATTCCTCACCCAAATTCACAATCGTTTGTTTTAGAAGTCAGTAACTTGAGGCGCAGGTTATCCACTCTAAAAATGAGTCTGCTAGAATTTACATTGCTAGCAGTGGCACGCTCGCACACCAAAGAAAGCTGACTTGTTGACCAACAAGTGGTCTCCAAGCTAGTGGGGAACTTCGCCCTTCTATATCAGGAGTTAAACACGAAAACGGGTGAACAAAAATATGATAGAGTTAGACATAATTCAATCCAACTTAGTCCCAACCTTTTAGTAGGATTCATAGTTCTACTAAATTTAACCCTAATAGGATAAGAGTTTAGTACATCATTTGAAAACTCTGCGCGTGACAAGCGCTAGTTATAAAGAAAAAAAAAAGTTCATTCCTTTTTGAGGATCAAAGTTTAATTGAAAATTTACAAGTTTTCTCAAAATTTGTGCAAGTTAATTAAACAGATATATTCTTCATTTACATCTTATCCTCAAGGACCGCAAATTTTGACAAGTTAAACAAACAAATAAATATCAGAACCAAAAAAAAAAAAAAAAATATCCTCTATTTTTCACAAACTGGAAAAGGCAACGGACGGCCCGAGATTTTACTGTAAATGAGTAACTACTGAGAGAGTATTAGATTTACAACAGAAGATGCCGCCACATTGCCATAACTCCAAAAGGTCCAAAACTGAGAATATACGTAGTTTTATACCAAGCTGCATACAATACGTAACCTTTATTAATCGCGTGTATGTCTAAATGAAAGAGAAATGGAGAAGTATATCAGTTTTCTTCTTAGTGAAGAGCCTCTGTCTCTCTGGTTTTCAGTGCATACAATATAAGAAAGGAAATTATGAGTTATAAAAGTGAAGGCAAGTTAAAGTTAGAGACTTTTTCACTGTCTATCTATGCTTTATGTGGATTGTTTTTGTAGTCTCAACTTCATCAGTGAAGTTGCGGAGAAGAAAGCCAGGTGGGTTTTCCGTACTTTTTTCCTATTTCCTGTGGGTCTGTATTTCTGTCTCATTGATCCATTTGAATTTTGATGCATTGGGTTTTTGGGACCTCAAAACTGGGTCTTGATTTTTTGTATTAACTTTTCAGTTGTTTACTGTTCTTGAGGTTCATTAGGATGCGTGTATCGGCCTTACAGTTGTGCACAATTTTCAGACTTTGATCATAATGGATACCCTTTGATACATTTTGAAGGATTAATCACTTGCTGTATTTGTGACCGCATTTTCAACTTAGCTCTTGGGTACCCTTGAATTCTTTATCATCCCCGGGCAAGTTTAAACGAATTTATGTATTTATTTGGGAAAATCAAAAGGATCTATATCTGCTTTTAGTATTATTGTGACCGGACATTGAAGACAATTTTCTATAATGGGTTCTATGAATTAACTTAGTTCTGCACTTAGTTTGGTCTCTAAGCTTCTTGAGTGTGTAATTTAAGTTGTACTCTCTAGGTTGTTCTGGGATTTTTGATTAGTTATGACGTGGGAAATTTTTAATTAGTTATCATTTGGGAAATTTTTAATCTTGATCATCAATCCATGTTTTTACATTTATTTCTGAATGTGTCAACAAAATTTCTTATTTGGGTTGCCCTTGATTTTCCCTGCCTGCCTGTATAATGGTTCATTGATGCATGCTCATGGTTTACCCTTCTTCCTCTGATTATGTCCAGTTGATTTTATTCGATTGTACTCCTAATTATTCCACTGGAAATTATTTTTTGGACAGTTATCTTCTCATTTGTTCTTTTCTTTTTGTCATCAGTGCTTACAAGATGCATTTCCACTTCCTATTATCCATTATGTGCACTCAAGCTTTATCATTTGTGTAGCTAGGTGGATGGTCAATGTTGCTCACAACCTACTTCTTCACTCATTGGTTACGGTGTTGGTTTGTTTTTTCATATGATAGGTTTTGAACTTAGGATTTACCTTTTTCCCATCCTACTCCAGGATTTAGTGGTTACTACCATCGATTTACAGTAAGGAATTGCTGGTTCCTCTTAAGAGAAGTGAGCTGTTTAGAATATTACAGAGGAAGATAAGCATGCCACGTGCAAAAAGTTTGTGCGCGATGATCTATTGACTTATTCTAATATGTTAAGCCTGAAACATACAAGCAACTCACTTTTCAGTATTCATGGTTTCTTTACAGGGTTTGGTAATAAAGGTTCGTTAGATTCTGACTCAGTTAGGAGTGCTACATCTCCCCTAGATTTCAGAGTTCTTTACAATCTTAGCAACCCATTTAGTCTCAAGTCTGGTAGACCATCGTCACAAAATGGAAATCAAACGAAATGGGATTGTGGTAAAGAAGGCCTCGGCATTGTCAATTCACTCGGTGATGAAACTAAAGCAACTAGTGAAGTTATTGGTTCACCAAAGAGGAAGAATATAATTTTTGGATCACAGGTGAAAACTATCGTCGCTAACTCCTCAAAGATTTATTATGATTCAGACGATTGTCCCATCAAGTCCAAATCTTTAAATAGGAACTACATAACTCTCGATCCCCAACACCAAGCAGACAAAGTGAATGGTTTCTTTGGGAGTGTGGGACGTCCTTTGGAATCTGAACCATCTGAAAACATTGCATCATTCTTGTTGAACTCCAGTGGTTCCTCACAAAGTGGCTCTATGTATGATCCAAACTTGAGGTTCAAAAGTCTTGATTCAGTGGATAAAACTTTGAGTTCATCTTTAGTTTTAGGCAGAAGTTTCCAAGTAGAAAATTCAGTGGGTTTCAAACCCAGTTCACTTCCAGTACCCATTGCCTCTACCCATCAATATGCATCCTCTATCTCTGCAAGAGAGATAGAACTGTCTGAGGATTATACCTGTATAATTTCTCATGGTCCAAAACCTAAGACAACTCATATTTTTGGGGACTGTATTTTGGAATGTCACACAACTGAGTTAAACAATTTTGATGAAGCAAAACTCTGGATAGAATCACCTCGAGTGGCTAAGTACCAGGACAGATTGGCAAATGAGCATTTGGATGAAGCTTTGAGACTCTGTTACACCTGCAAGAAGAACTTGGATGGAGAAGAAATGTACATGTGCAGGTTTGTTTCAAACATCTGTTTGCAATTTTCACTCAACTCCCCTTTTATTATGGAGGCTGATGTTTTCTCTGATTTTTTGCAGAGGTGAGAAAGCATTTTGTAGTTTCGATTGTCATTCGGAGAAGATTTTTGCTGAAGAGGAAATAGAAAGTACTTGTGAAAATTCTGCAGGTAGCTCTTCTGAAAGCTACCATGAAGATCTCTTCTTATTCGGCATGCATTGTGAGGACATAGAATAGTCATAGGTCTTGCTGTCTATCATTTTGAGCTGATGGATTTCAAGTGGCTGAACGCCCTGATCATCAGTTTTTTTCTTATTGTTTCCTAATTCGCCGCAATTAAGTGTTCATCTAAGAAGCCCTTTGGACCTGGTGAACTCATTAGTGAGTGCACGGAATATTTAAATAACACCTTGCCATTTACTTCTCATTATTTCTTGAGGTATATATATGATGTTTTATCTTTGACAACGTATATCATGGAAAGGTCACAGATTGTTATATCCCAGTTTGTGTGTGCTTTTCTGTGTACTCCCACACGGATTGTGCATTAGGTTAATCAGCATTGTTTAAGCGATTTTTAGTAATTGATCATTTTCAGGTAACGCTTTGATGCGGCCAATATACCCGAGTTGTGGCAGATGGTATCACAGTCAGCTTAATATGTTTGAACTATGCTTTTACTGTACTAAAGCTCTCAAGAACACACATTTAATCTTCAAAATATATGTTATGGTGTGGTGAGAATATACTGTGCATTTGGGATTCACTGCTGCCAGTTAGTGTTTTCCAATAAGGCGTTTAATTTATTTGCTGCAGCAAGGGCCTTCTCCTTCTGGTACATCTTAACCAACCCCATCCTTTGTGTTAGAAATCTTTGCTTTCTGTCTATCGTTTCTGACAATGAGGTTCATGTTGGCCCAAGCCAGTCTTTAACTTTCAAATGAAGAATTTAAATCAATAACCATATTCATGTTTGCAACATTACAAAAATTCCTCTGATAACCCAGATGTACAATGTGTAGGACTAGCATCCCACTGACAAGTGTACAATCATGCCAAAGTAAGCATTTGCATCCACACATTTTTCAACAACATAATTCTTGATTGCAGATAGATGTCCCCACATTCAACTCAAGTCTAGTTTTTAAATTTATTTCTTTTTTCATACAAGTGATATTAGAAGAACGGAGAAGTGAACTTAGAATCTCGTATAAAATGATAAATGCTTTTAACCACTTGAGTTATAAATCTTTTACAATTAAAGTCTAGTTTAAGCCATTGGTTAAGCTCATCATGTTTGTAAATAAGGTGTAAACAAATCATATTACTTTGGTTTCTAAGTTTTGCAAAAATTATTGCTGCTCATGGGATCAAAATATTGCCAGTCTAATATATTTCAATCATCAAATCACTTGGACTTCTAAAATCAGAAGGATTGCCTCCCTTAGATTTTACTGGTGTCAGAGTATGGTAAATCTGACAACAGATTTTACTGACGAAAGAACATATTCTGCTTGAGTGGGCATTACAATTTCTCATTTTAATGGTTGCTGTGGAGTTGAAGATCACAAACACCTTAGACGTGGCAACAAAACATACACAAGTTTATGATAAAAACCACATTTTCTTGCTTGGCAATGGCATGTTCCCATTGGTTGAAAGTACTGCAGAGGACACAAGGGCATGATCCTCCTAACGTGAATTTGACTGAAGCAGAGAGCCAGGCACTAGTGTAGTGTAGTAGAACATTTCAAAAATGGTTCTCAACACGACAAAAACTTGTCTTAACTGCATTCTCACGCGATGCTGTCAATTTCTACTTTTTCTGAAGAAGGAAAAAAAAAACTAAAACAATTATTTACTGATAGGAATTGACAATATCATTGTAATTGCAAAAACTATGTAAATTGTGGCATGCTTTATGAAAATAGAAATCAAATGAGTAAGGATAGGAGCTTGTAATTCAAGTGGTTAAGAACGTTTATTTATATACTAAAAGTTATGTGTTTGATTGGCATCTTCCTCATGATATCACCTATATATATATATATATATATTATAGCAACAAGAACAAATTTAACTAACAAGATTAAAAGCTTAATTTTGATTGTCTGGAAAAGAAAACCAAATTTTATGTCCTCAAATGATTCACTTGCATTGTGTCAGAGCTAATAACATATATGTTTAGGAATTAGAATTTTATGCTTCTGACTTTGGAGAAATTATAGAATACGTATGGCCACGTGGTATATTTTGTACAAATGTTATAATATGGATGGATGATATGGTTTATTTTCTATTTTTTAGGAAATAATATCAATAAATATCAACTTATATTATAATATGTGTACAAGATGTACCGCATGACCGTATTATAATCACTCATTTATATGGTGGATTAGAACTTTTTTACCTGATATGAAAAATTGATAGACATTGAATTTCCTTTTAAGGGCTTATTTTGCACATGACATGAAGACTAACATGAATTTACTCGATTCATTCTATGTAAGATTTATTAGTAAATTATTGTCTATTTTAAATAAACGTAAGGCAAGTCTGGCTTTGCCCTAACAGAGAAATTGTTGTAACACAGTACCATTTTACTACTTCCACATAAAATTTCAAAAGGAGGATATCCCTAGTAATAAAATTAAATTTAAAAACAATTAATTAAATAAATAAAAGAACAAACCACCATGAAACTTGGATGCTTATGTATCTTTCACCATCAGCCATGTGAACGCTAACTGAAACTGAAAGTTGAAAATAGAGCAAAAAGAGCAAAGCTCTGAGCGCTTAACTCTATTCCTTATCTCAACCAAAGAAATCAATCAAGGAAAAAGCAATGGGCTTTGTGATGGGGAGCTCTTGCTTTTTACACTCTCCTCTCTCCCTCTCTCGTTTTCCCTCTTCTTCTCACCCCTTTTTCGTGTATTCCTCCTCAAGAAATGCAGAGGCCAAGAGAAGGAGAGCTCTGCCAATGGCGTCTCTGCGCCAAGAGGACCCAAACGACGCCGTTTCTTGCAAGAGGAGGGCTATTATGTTGGTGGGTATTTCAGTTCTTCCGTTCTTGCAACTCAGGGCTAATGCTCTTGAAGGCTTGGCCACTAGTAAGTTCTAACTTTTCTTGTGCTTTTCAAAATTGATTGTTTTCTTCCTGGTAGGATGGGAGTTCAAGAATTTGGGGAGATGGGTTTTGTAAATTGTTTTCCTTGTAATGGGTTTTCTAAGATAAAATCTTTTTAGGTGTATTATGGTTTGTCATTGTAAAGGATTGGGTTTGTTTCAAATGGTTCATTGCATTTGAACATGGAACTTACTCTTTTTTTTATTTTTCTTTAGTCTCTGACTTTCATTGGCAATTTATATTTATTTCTTTGTGCAATTTATCACAGTTATTATTAAATTTATATATATGTATGCTTTAATTACTGGTCACTCAAACTTCTGCCAATGCATTATAATGCAGTTTTATGTTTAAGAGATGCTGATTAATATGCTGGAAGTGAAGTTAAGAACTGAGATTGATTAGGCAATACTAAGAGTCTAGGATGGTCATGGTGTACGTCCTTTGCAATAGCACCATATTAAAATGGGATTGCAGGAAGTATCCGTTTGTAAACATAAGTAATTGTCTGATTGCCTTTTGTTTTCTCGGCCAAGTTTGTCTGCTTACTTAGGTACAAGTTAAGTGTACATTGCTTATGCATTGAATGAATCACCTATGTCTACACGGGACGATGGTATAAGATAGCTTATAAACTCTTGGGCACCCTTCCCTTACGTAATCGTTCTGTAGGGCAAAGTTCTACCCATGAGTACTTTGGTATTAGAGTATCCCACTATGCAATGTGGCTAAAGTCCACAGAAAGGGCGACCTATCCCTCTAGGTTGGATTAAAATGCACTTTGGTATTATGTATGGGTATAATATCAAGTCATTTGTTACTGGTAGGTCGTATGTGAGTGAAAGTCGCCTCATAGGAAGGAAAGGATACCATCAGGTTGTTGTTCCAGTCAACAGACGGGTAGACTAGGATGTCGGGCACAAAAGTGCTGTGGACATGTGCCAAATGTACCACATTGAAAAACAGAATATCTTAGGATTGTTTATAAGCACTTGAGCGCCTGTCTTTTACAAGCTGGTTTTGTTGGAGTAAGTTCTACCCACAATAGGGCTCCTTCGTGTAAGGTTTAATGCCAGACTAACTTCTGCACATCAGTTCCTTCTTTTAGCAGCTCAAGATAGCAGCAGGACTTGCATAACTTTGCAGCTTATTCAGGGACAGGTCCTGTACTAAGTCATCGGGGCAAAAGGGAATACAAGTAGCAAATCCATATGCAATGCCCCAATTTTATTACTTTTTTTCCTGTTTGAAGTTTACGTGGGGATTTAATGGGCCTAAAAGATATTTTTCACCTCAAGTGTCCAATGTATGTGGATAGTACGTTTACATTGGATTTTTTATTCCTTGTTCATCATGTTGCCATCCCAAAGATATTATCAGGCAAAAGGATGCAGAAAAACAGAGTTTTAGCAAGGGAGTCCACAAAGCATACTTTTGACCCCATAAAAGCACACAATTGAGATACATAATGATGTGCAGATCTTTTCGATTTGAGCTAATAATATTTTTTTAAACATCTTTTTGTATTGTGATGAAGATTCTTAAAATGTACTCTTTTCTTAACATGGACTGGTGTTCCTTGCTATAATTACTATCCTTTGTAACCCATTTCCGTCTCCGTTCATTCATGATTGGTTTATGCATTTGTTCCTTTATTTTTTCAGGAGAAAGTGAGCTCAAAAACCCGGAGGAGAGGAAAAAAGCAGAGGTCTGAATGTCTACTAGATTCACTATATCCCAGTTAATATATTTTCTTTTTATTTTATAAATTGATTAGCTTAATGTTCTAATGTGTGGAATTCATTGAACAGCCATCTGAAATAAATGCACCATCAAATCCCGTTTTGTCTCTCCTGAATGGCCTTGGTGTTTTCAGTTCTGGTATTCTTGGAGCACTCTATGGATTGGCTTGGGCAGAAAAGAAAGCCACTGATGCAACAGTAGAATCTGTAAGTCCCTATGTTCCACAGTAAAGCTTTCTGTACATGCTGAGATAGCACAGACACTGAAGGAGCCTAGTACCTTTAAAAAGGAACATCAAAAAGTGTACAACAAAGATAATGTTTATCGTTTAATCTTTTTCCTCATTTCTTCTATTCACAAATGCTTCCTAAAGTTCTACCAATTAATAACCTATTCTGACCTGATAAAATCATATTCCTTTAATTTTGTTTTCACAATTCGTTGCAAGAACGTACTTTTAGATGCTTTGTCTGATTTTACCCATATGCACAGATAAAGACCAAGCTGAAAGAAAAGGAAGCTGCCATCATTTCATTGGAAAAGAACTTTGAATCAAAGCTACTGAATGAACAAGAAGAATGGAGCAAACAACTCACAAGAGCAATGGAAGAGCAGAAATCTCTAATGGACCAACTAAATTCTGCAAATAGTACAATTGCAGGCTTAGGAAAGGAGCTCAATGGTGAGAAGAGATTGATTGAGGAGCTTAAAATTCAAATTGATAGTCTTGAAACCAACCTTTCAAAGGCTGGGGAAGAAAAAATAGCGCTTGAGGAAAATTTGAAGGAAAAGATCAACTCAATTGAAGTCTTACAGGGAAGGATTAATGTGCTCAATTTAGAACTCAAGGATAGAGAAAAGAATATTCAAAATCTTGGCTCTTCTCTTGCTGAAAAGGATTTCGAGTTGAATGAATTGAAAACTACCTACAAGCAAACAAGGGATGAACTAGCCAATGCACTATCAAATATTCAAAAATTGAAAGATGAACTCCTGAAAGATCAAAAGGAATTAGAATTGAAGAATGCTGCTCTGGATCAATTGAATGCAACAGTAAGTTCTGTAACTTCTGAGAAAAACGATTTGAAGAGGAAGATTGATGCTATTCAGGAGGAATACAATAATCTAAAAACATCCTCCGGACAAAAGGCAGCTTTGGATGCCAAGCTTTTGGGAGAAAAAGAAGAGGAACTGAAGCAGCTAAAGGAAAGGCTTGAACTTGTTCTGTCTGACACAAGTAGAAACAAAAAAATAATTGCTGATTTGACCCAAGAGAAGGAAAACTTGAGGGAAATGCTGGATAAACAATTGAACAATGAAACGAATCTGAAACATGAGCTCCATATCACTCATGAAGCTCTTGGAAAATCAAGAAATGAAGCTTCAAATCTGGAAATTCAATTAAAGCAGTCAAAAACTTTGTGCACAGAACTTGAGGCTGAGATCTCTGGGGTTCAGGCTGAGTTTGCTGGAGTTAGGGAATCACTGCAGAGGAGCCTTGATGAGGCTACAGTAAGTAGTGACGTGTTTGCTGGTGAGCTTGCTGCAGCAAAAGAACTTCTGAAGAAAACAAAAGAGGAGCTGCAAGTTGTGTCTCATGAACTAGCATCTGTTGCAGAAAATCGTGATAGCCTGCAAGGGGAATTGGTTGATATCTATAAAAAAGCTGAAAGAGCTTCTAATGATCTGAACGAAGAAAAAGAACTAGTTTCTTCTTTAAAAAAGGAACTTAAAGCTCTGGAGAAGCAGATTTTGAAGGACAAGGAGTCCCGGAAATCTCTTGAAATAGACCTGGACGAGGCTACCAAATCACTGGATGAGATGAACCAAAATGCATTGTTACTTTCCAAAGATTTAGAGAGGGCTAATTCTCTAATTTCTAACCTTGAAGATGAGAAAGAGGTGCTTTACAAGTCTCTTACAGAGAAAAAGAATGCATCCAAAGAGGCCCGAGAAAACATGGAAGATGTCCATAATCTTGCCATGAGACTTGGTGAGGAAAGGGATAGTCTGGAGAAGAAAGCAAAGAAGCTTGAAGAGGAATTGGCATCTGCCAAAGGCGAAATATTGCGGCTACGTAGTCAAATGAATTCGTTGAAAGATCTTGTAAATAATCAGCAACTGCCTAAACGCGAGACTGAAGCACCTGTCACTGTTACTGCAAGGAAAAGTAATCAGCAACCACCGGAAGGCAAGGCTGAAGTGCCCGTCACTGTTACTGCAAAGAAAAGCGGTAGGAGGAGAAAGGCTGCCGAATAAGATAGTGAACTACTTCTGATTGCCATATTGAGTCATGTGTCATCATCCTTCAAAGCCTGTTGTTCTTTGGCTTTTTTCTTCTCTGACTTCAAAATTTTCCCACTATCGTAGTGTTATAGAAATAGGACACTGAGGGGGTGAAAAATGATTTGTGTGTAACAGTTCTTGCGTATGAATGTGCTTCCCTTGTACATGCTCAGTGTATAGTATCAAATCTGAAGTTTAGTATATATTTTCATACAAGTCTGTATTCATAACTATCATAGAAAGTTTTTCTAACAGCTATCAGTTTCTCCACTGAGTTCTTAGAGCATCTCCACCCATAAGGGCTAAGTCTAGGGCAAGGGCAAGCAAAGGCTGTCACTATTCATGTGAATAGTGTCAGGCTTGCCATTTGTGGTTCCATCCATGAGGGCTAAGTCTAGGGAAAATCTAAGGCAATTACTATTCACTTAAATTTATTTATACTTAAACCATTGATTTTGATAAGCTTTTCGGATAAGATTTTCAATTCCCAAGTGTTAATATTTATCGTAAAATCCTCACCTAAAAATCAAGATAACATTTTCGGATAAAATTTTGAAATTAAATTAGTGTGGAAAGTGAATAATATTGGTAGGTATGTATAGAAAAAATTACCAGAATTTTTTGATATTTTTTTAAAAATTTTTTGATATTTTTTGATATTTTTTTAAGCCAAAAATTGGACAACCATTAGATTGTGCAAGAATTTTTGATTGGAGGTTTCAGGAGAAGTCACATGGCTTGTAACCATTGGGCAATGTGGGCTGGTGGGTCCAACAGTAAATTTTTTTTTGAAAATCAGCTGTTGACATCAGCAGCCCGAGGGCAATAGCCCAGGCAGGATTAGCCCGTGGGCTTGCCCAAGCTGGTGGGACCCACCATTTGCCTTGGCTCATTGTTGCGTGTTGGAGCTGGAATGGGCTGCCAAGGGGGCCTTTTGCTCAGGTTTGGTGCAGCGGTGGACATGCTCTTAGGCTATCTGAGTTTAACAGTGAAAGTCCATGCATAATCCTGTTTATCAGATGCATGATCCTTTTTCTTGTTGCCTACTTTGACATCATAAGAAACAGTTAATCAGTAATTCGGCATGATCCAAAATTTGTGCGATGACTGCAAACTCAAAAAAAAAAAAAAAAAAAAAAGGGAAGAAAAAGAAGAAAAAAATTATGGCATAAAATCTCACCCTTGGAACTCAAAAGCTCATATGTGCAACTCTAGAGTACAAAACATGCTACAACCCTGCTTTTAGAAAATTTACGAACTGCTGCTGCTGCATTGTGCTTGTTGAGGTGCTGAATGAAATCTCTTGGAAACAATTAAATCCACAAATTGAATCATATTAGAATAAAAATGGGTGGTAAATGGAGATACACATAATAATATTGGAACTAAAAGTTAGTGTTGAGATTTTTTTAAAAGTGCTTTTGGAGATTGATCTCCAAGACACAAAAAGAATTTCGTGCGACCACAGTGGGAGTCGAACCCACGACCTTTTGATCCGAAGTCAAACGCGCTAATCCACTGCGCTATGCGGTCTTCCTGTGAGAGTTTAACGTTTTGTGTTATATATTATTCTTTTGAACAACAACGAGCTGTTTGTTTTGAAATAAAAAGTTAAATAAGAGTTAATTATCCCTCTTGCAGTTTTTTTTTTATTTAAAAATTTTGAACTTGCCACTACACGTGGCATAAAGTGAAGGGGAAGGCAAGAAGGGAGGTAGCTAGCACTACGGTACATTCAGTCTTCATAATCTCGATCCAGTGATGAATGGGCCTGTAAACCGGTCGAAGATGGAGCGGAGCACCTGAAATATGTCTCAACCAAATTTTAAAAATTTCCAACCCGATCTGATCTAAAACAACTAGATCCATATATGATTTGTTGAATTATCCAATACTGGATCCGAATTCTTTTATGTCATACATACAAATAATTGAAAAATATTTTTATTTATTTAAAAAATTCACAAGATTGTTACATAT
Organism: Prunus persica; assembly: GCF_000346465.2. Lineage (NCBI taxonomy): Eukaryota > Viridiplantae > Streptophyta > Magnoliopsida > Rosales > Rosaceae > Prunus > Prunus persica. The sequence goes on from NC_034011.1 coordinate 5,149,464, forward strand.
GCATATATACAGAGAGCTTCCATTGAGGGATCCCTCAAATAAGCTTATTTGAGGGACACTCCTTGTAGGCCCCACTCCGGATTGTATTTCACTAATCCAAACCGTCTATTTTGTAGATACTCATTCAAAGATCATCCCTACAAAAAATTACTTGAATCCGATATCATTTGACCACTCAATTAAGTTATTGAAATTTTAGCATTTTCTTGAAGTACTGTGTTCATTGATTTTGTAAGACACAATTGGATGTCGAAACGGTTTCCGATTTGTCTAATTTTTTGTTAGGATGATCTATGAATGAAGACCTAAAAAATAGATGGTTTGGATCATTGGGAAAAAAATTGTAGGGTACCCTAAAGGGCGTCCCTCAAATAATTTTATTTGAGGGATCCCTCAATAAAAGGGGACTGTGCATATATATATATATATTAAGTAACTACAAATAAAATAAAATGAAATATATGTTATATCATATCGGATCGGATTAGACAAGATCCAAATTTGTTCCATTAACTTAACGGGTTAACGAATTCGAAATATAATCGGATTATGTCACCAAATCCATCTCCTATTAATTACATCGAATTCAGATCAAAATTCGATCCATTGATTGTAATTTTGGGGCTTCTTTCTCTCTATTATTTCTGGAAGTAGATTGCCTCGTGTAAGAACTTACTAGCGCTGCAGCTTATTTGTTTTATTTTTGTGGTTAGTAGTTTATAGGGTTATTTGTAGCAATGGTCCTTCAATTATACTCGTAATTACATTTTGATCACTCAACTCTAAAAATAGTTACAGAGGTCACTCAATTATGTATTGTGTTACACCATTGCTACAGATAACCCTTATTTATTTATTTTTTGTTATTTTGTTTTTATAAATATTTGGAATGAATTTCCAAGTTACCCCTGCATTTAACGGAAAAATAGACAGACTTGACGAAAGGGACTAGAAATGCAACACCGTACATAATTGGGGGACCTTTGCATATATTTTTGGAGTTAAGTGACCAAAATGTAACTACGGGTATAATTCAGGGACCATTACTACAATTAATCCTAGTTTATATGAGTGTCCTCATGGCTAAATTTGTAGTTCCTTCACCAAAAACTGTCACGTTTACAATCAAATTCATTCAAGCAAGCAAATTTGCAATCTCATCTATTTCAGTCAAAAGCTTAGTGTGATCCAGTAATAAGATAAGCCCTGTTTTGCTGTTAATGGATAAGAAAAACTGAATCTAATTTTGAAATGCAAGATTTATAAAGTTACAATCAGAGATGAAATACTCGAAAGATAACAATCGGCATAGCTCACTAGTATACATGCATTCAACCCTGGAAAAGATGCATGCGTCTCCCCAAGAAAATTAACAAGACCAGAGACATGAGAGGGGTTTCCCTTCTTGGCATGTTTTTACACAATCCAATACCATCTCTTGCAAATGTTCCTCAATGTCCTCCATCGGCGAACAAGCATCTATGATCTGCATCAGGCAAAAAGAATTACGATATCCAAGTAACTCAACTCACCAGAAAAAAAATTATGCTTCAAATGCAAACCAAAGTTTTTTTTGACAGTGTTGCAGGCTAGGCTTAGTTGTTTCATGATTAAAGTTTGAACAGGTACTGCAATGAGCCTGAATTTGGTTAATATAAAATTACTACCAACTTACAGCATCACTTCAACATAAATTGTGTACACAATCATCAGATAATGGCAGTCCGGCCAGCATAGATGTTATATATTTCAAATTAGCGTTTGTCGGAAAACAGAAGAAAATGTGATATCAGGAAAAGAAATTGGGTTTGGCATTACACCTCCATCTATGCTCTTGTCTGAGTCACTTCATTTTATTCTTTTTTTATGAACAAACATTCAATTTTCTATTTAACTGCCACCACAGGAAAAATAGATTCAATACTGTTCTTTCTAGTACCAAATTAAAAGTTGCGTTAAAAATTGCATCATAACCTTAAGCCAATCTCTGAGTTCTTTATCGCAATTTAAGAATGGATGAATGAACTACCTTCCAAGTGGGACCACGGAGGACCTGATAGTTTTGGCCAACCTTCTTTTGAAACTCAAGCTGCTCATATCTCTCACCTCCGTAGCCTCCTCTTTCAGCAGCTTTCTGACATTTATAATTTCAGTTCAAAATAGGGAAAAAGATTACTACTTCCATCTTATTTTCATGAACAATATATATATATATATATATATATATATATATATATATATATCTGGGCATAGCACAAACACCTTAAAATTTCAGCAGTTAGCCATAAAGGCATAAAGGGCCAACAATATACATTGTTTCTTTATTTCTTCTTTTTTTGGTCAATATTGTTTCTTTATTTTGAGAAGCTATTAACTATGCAAAATTAATGCGTATCCCAGAAATTTCTTTTGAGGATATGTCAGACCATATAAGCTATTAAATGTGAAAAATTGGGTCACAGAAGATATGGGTTAAGTCATCATGCGTTTCTTCCCTAATATTCACTGCAAACATTAGAATGACTACTTACTTCAGGTGGTATGTCAAGGTACACTACAAGATCTGGAGCCAATAACCCAATCTCCGGAGCCTACAAAAGTACACTTCGTTGTTTTTAAATTCCATCAGATAGAGAAGATAAACAACATTAGGGGTAAAAAGAAAAAGCATTTCATCACCTTGCACCACGAAATATCAAGCCCCTTGGCAGATGAAAAGGCCACCCCTGAATAAGAATAACGGTCAACAACAAGGGTGATTCCACTTTTCAATTTGCTTTCCATTAATGATCTGCAGAAACATTATAGAATATTTAGTACAATAGTACAATGATTTGTGACAACCTCATTCTTCATCCAAGAATGGAAACCCAAACTAAGGAAACATTGTAGTCTGCCCTTACTCACTAGATGTTTCAGTTTAACTTGTAAGTTAAACATAACATGGAAACACCTCAAAATATCTCTTTTCTAAAGTAGGCATTATTGAAATACTAAGATTTTAAGTTTATTTAATTTAATACAAATCCGAATTTCTGTGGCACAAAAAATACAGGACAAAGACGAAGAAACAAATACTATTTTCTCGCCTATTTACTACATCCTGCAATCATACATTGGTCTCATGTTTATAGATTGTAGCCAGGGACCTGAGAATCTAACTGCGGAATACATGAGGTTACTGACACATTTGATGTAAACAAGCACCCGGATCTGTAAAAACAATGAATGCCCATAAAGACTAGAAGCCAACAGAAACAAAAATATCAATCTCTTGTTCCGCACTACTGCTTACATATGTGCTTATGATTTCATTTACACATTTTATTGATCACTATGCTGCGTTGGTTTCTCAACTCAAAACAGAAGCTGAATTATATTAGGTTCTTAAACCAGACTGTTACACAAGTCAATCATTAAAAAAGAAATATCACACACGCATTGCCCTGACATCAATTAAAAACTAAAACAACAATCAGAATAAGTGCAATTTCTCTTCCCTGTTATAGAAAACCTCACAAGCAGCGTATATCATGTTGCAAAGAATAACACAACAAACCTCTTCTCCCAACGGTTGGCGCTAAAGAGTAGATGGATTGTATGATCATCCAGTTGTGATTTGTTGGAAAGATAAGAAGATATCATTTGCCCAACACTTGTAGTTCTGTCAGGAAACCGCCACAATTCAGCTGAATGCCCTAACTTCTCCAAGTTTGCAACTAGTCTAGTGGACTGTGTGGTCTTCCCACAACGATCCAATCCTTCGAGAACAACCAAGGCACCTCTTGAATCCTCCTTGCCACCTCTTAGGCTACAGGTGTGATTATTATTTGCCATTTGAATCCTCCTGATAAAAAACTTGTGGGGAAAGTTCAATGACCTTCGCACCGCTCCAGCTCCAAAATTCCTAGAGAAGCAAATGCACTCTATTACCATTTCTGAAACCAACCATGCTTTACAATTCATTTTATTTATTTTTTAGAAAATGCAGAAGTTTGAATTTCAGGACATAAAAACCAAAAAGACACGAATTTTATGTTTTATTTCTCTTCCTTTTCCTCAATTTCTCAGCAATCCAAACTGACGCAGGGAAGTATCTCCAGGAAAGAAGTAAATAAAAATGTATGAAGATCAAGAGTTCAGAATTCTTACAAAGCCTTGCCAACTGTGAGGTAAGAAGTATGGGTCATATCCCTTACAACCTATAAACTGGGAAAAAAAAAAAAGGAAAAAAAACGAATAGAATTCACCAAAAAAACTTATCGACAGTGACGATTTTGATAATTGTAAACTTAGCTTGATATTGGTTCATCTTCTTTAGTCAAAGCACCAATATTTTTCATTTTCTAAAGCGAAAATGAAGAATGGAAAAAGCAGGATAAAAAGGAAAGCTTACCTTGAGCGATTTGGTTATCTTCTTCTAAAAAAAAGCTATTTGCCCTTCTCTGCGATCAGAATGTCAGAACAAATGCTAAGGAAAACCCTAAACTAGGAACTTGCTGTTCTGTGTGATTTCGCCGGGCAGTAAGTAAGCCGCCGATCGAGGAAGCACTTCTTTTTGTTATTCATTTTTTTCATAAATCGTATAGCCGGGCGGCTATACACTCTAAATCTAATAATATATCTTTAAACCGTATTGCCGCTCGGCTATACTGGGGTCTTTTTTTGTAACGTGAATAGTATAGCCGCTCGGCTATACTAGGGCCCCTTTTTTATAAATAAATAGTATAGCCCCGCGGCTATACTGATGTCCCTTTTTTATTAAAAAAAAGTATAATAAGGGCCTTTAAAAAAAAAATATAAATATATAGCCGCACGGCTACACTGAGGTTTTTTTAAAAATGTATAGCCGTGCGGCTATACTAGGGTCTTTTTCCAGTAACTTTTATAGCCTCTCGTCCATACCATTGTCTCTTTTTTAAAACAGCAGGGTCTTTTTTTAAGTAACTTGTATAGCCGTGCGGCTATATTGGGGTACTTTGTTTTATTTTCATACTTTCTAAATATAATAATATATTGAGTTTTTATCATAAATTGTCCATGAGGTTTGTCAAATTATCCCCTTTTATCCTTTATGTTTTTTATTGACATTATTGGTCTTTTATGTTATGCCTCACACATCAAACTGGTCCTAACGTGAGGTTTCGTCAAAATTTCTATTAAATTGATGACGTGGCATGCCACATGAATTAAACAATATATATTAAACTGAAAAATCATTAGAAAATAATAGAAATTAAATTGATTAATGACCAAAACGTGTATTATAACATGTTTATTCATTTGGATGGAGTATTAGAGACAGTCTGATTCTTGAGTTCCATCCCTTTGTATTATACGAAATTAAAACGTATGTTTGGGATTGAGCCCAAAATCTAAGAAACATCGTCATAATATAGTAGGAGTAATCATTTAAAGAGCTTTTACTAAAATCAAATTAAAGAAAATATGCAAAATTGCTACCGCTTTTATAAGAGTAGTTGATCTCATACACATTGCTTGTCAGTGATTTATAGTGATAATAAAATATAAAGTTGTATCATTGTTCAAATAGGAAACTAGTGAAATTAACCCAAAAAAAAAAAAAAAAGAGACTAGAAAATTGGAAAAAGGAAAGAGGACAAAAAGGAAATTTAGAAAGAATATTTATTTATTTATTTATTTATAAATAAAAAAGGGAAAGAAGAATTGCCAGCAGTCTCTCTGTTCTCATGCGTTGGGCAATTAGCTCGCATCTTCTCTACAGACGAATATATCATTAATTCCTTAAACAGAGAAACACATACACACTGCACAACAAGAGGCTTCCTCAGAGAGATTCTGCAATTTTCATCGCCGATCTCTCAACGGTCAGCTTCTTCATCTGCATCCTTCTCGATCTAGGTTTTCCAATTCTTCTTCTCCTTACACAATTCCTTTTGTTCGATTTCAAATTGAATCTTCCAGCAGACGTTTGATTTCGTACGAATTCCAAATAGGTATTCTATTTCTAATTTTCTTGAGAAAATTTTCGACTTTTTGGTTATTTTTCTACTGGGAAAGTTCCCTGGATTCTAGTTTCGTTGTATTCAGATCCAAATTTATGTTCGACATGGGTTTCAACTCCCGTTTCAGTTACACGAATATTAGAGCAGAGTCCTGAATTTTCATGAAATCAGATTGATTTTTGGTTTCAAGCTTGCGGATTAAGCATTGGGCAATTGGGAACCACTGTACAGCTCAGAGGGTGCGAAGGTGTGGCTCTCGTTGTTCTAAAATTGCAAACTTGGGTTTAACTTTGATTGTTGCGAGCACTTGAGGTGTGAGTATTTCATGCTTTGGGAGAACTCTGAGTGATTTGAGAGTTTTAAGGAGCTCCGGTTGTGTGGCAAATTGGCAATAGGTTATTGTAGTAGACAATGTTCTATGGTACATTGGTATGGGACCCCTGGCTCATTGTTGTCCAAATTGTGTGCCTTCAATGTTTGTATTATCTCACTCTTGGGTTCTTCTTGTCAATTCTTGTTGGGACTCGCGTGTCCCGAATGAGCCTCGTGTATTTCTTTGACTATGCTACTCTCACTGTCTCCACGGTCACTGGGTGGTGCGTCATTGCTTCGTTTATGCTCAGTGCACTTGCAGGGTGAGAATCCCATTCTACTTCTCTTTTCAATTGCAGTCCAATTTGATTTTGTTGTGTTTTCCATCTGGTTGGGTGTATGCCTCTAATTGAGTTTTTATTGTAAGAACATAAAGTGGGAATCCGTTGTAAATTTATATTTATTTTCTGTTTATAAATGCAGAGCTCATTAAGCTTCTGTGAATTGTGACTTATCAAAGTTAAAAAAAGAAAAAAGAAAAAGAAAAAAGAGTGTGAATTGTTAACACAGAATTCAAAATGCCAACTTCAGGAGTTCAGATAAATCTATCTTTTTCTCTGGTCGAACAAGAGTTTACATAACTTGGCCGTCTTATTGTTTACAGCGCTGGATATCTGCTTCTTCTGATTGAGAGGGCAAAGAAGTGCTTAGATTTTTCAGCCACCGTCTACATTGTACATCTCTTTATATGCATTTTTTATGGGGGTTGGCCTTCCTCAATAACATGGTGGGTTGTGAATGGTACTGGAATTGCAGTGATGGCTCTGCTGGGTGAATATCTCTGCATTAGACGTGAACTGAAGGAGATCCCTATAACACGATTTCGTTCAAGTAAAATTCTTTCCCCCTTTAATATGTTAACTAACTAGCTAGAAGTACATAACATAAAATTTTCATGTTTTACTGTTTTGTATGATAGTTGCTGCCTTGCTGAAATTTCATTTGGTTAAAGTTTGGGTTCTAAAAAAGAACCTGTTTACATAGACTACATACAAAACTAATGCTTAAAAACAATTAGAAAACTAACCTGTTTTGGATGGTCATGTCAAGGTCGTGCCGTAGTCAAGCTATGGGTTGAGATAGGAATAGGAGGTCTTGGCCCACATCTTGACACACATCGACCCTATCTTTGTTCTTTCAAGTCCAAAACCGGTTAATTTTCTAACTTTTTTTTAAATGAAAAGGGTTAGTTTTCTGATGGGCCTGTGCAAGCAGGCTATTTTGTGAAGAAACCCTTAAATTTATTTTGGGGCCAATCTTGTTTGTCAAGTATTTCATTTGGTACACAGTGTCTTTATGCATTTCTGCATCTTTGAGTGTATGCATCAGGAACTTGCAGTCCGTTCTTCTTATTTGTTAGTTTTTTCATTAAAAAAAAAAAAAAAACTCTGTTTATGCCTAAATGAAAAGAAAATGCTTAATACTGATGCTCTGCCCTAAAATGCCTGATTATTCATGGGCTTACTGACACGTGCAAGAGGACCTTTCACACCACAAATACACTGGGATTTAGACTTTGACATTCATGTATATAATTTTGGCTGATCTTGTATTTTCTGGGTGATTGTCAACGTTGGACCCTTGTGGGTTTATCAGACATTTGACCCTAAGATAGTTATTTAGTATTATGGGTTATGCTTCAGTTGGTAAAAACTTTATATGTAGAATTAAGAATTGGGCGAAGTGATTGGATGATATTGGATGATTGCCTCTTTTCCTCTCTGCTGACATCGTTATATCTACAAAATTAATTTGGAACTATCCCTGTGCAGATGTTTGACTGATGAGAAACTCGACAGGCAAGAACACACATTCTTGTGGGGTTTAGTGGCTATTTTTTTCGTTGCTGTGGAGGAGCTTCTGGGATAAGCTCATGAATACCCAATTCAATCTGTTATGAGATCAACCACCTTATTCCGTGGATTCTTTTGTCTATGCTGGTGGCAGTTACCTGAGAACAAGTGTAAAGTTTGACACAGTGCTTTAAATGATGGGAGGTTTGAGCACATGAGACTAGGTATGCATTGTGTTAGGAGAATCTTAATGTACAATTTTAGGTGGTTTTAAGTAGAGCAATGGTTACTGTGCTTCTGATATCATTGTCCCCCTTTTTTTAAAATTTATTTTTATAAATACGCCATGTCAATTCAGTTTTCATTATTCCTATTTTTTATTATAAGCTGAATGGTTTCAATTACTGTTATGAATTGGTAATTATTTTGTGTGATCAGACTCTGTTGTAGGATCTGCAAACTGAAATTTTCATACAGAAATGCTTTTTAATATTGCTCAATCTTGAGTTTAATTGAACAAGAATCAGCTCAATTGACAGGGATGTGTAGGGCTCAAATACGTGTCTTGTAAATTTTAATTGTCTAGTTTATTTCCTGGTTGTTGTTTGTATAACTCCTTGTGATAACTCTCTCTCTCTCTCTCTCTCTCTCTCTCTCATGTTATGTCTTTTGTTGTAAATACTCCATACCGCTGAACTGTCATAGTTACTCTAGTTCACATCAGGAAATTGTTATACTGGAAGAAAGTTTTATCTGAGAATTATGTATATTACAAGTAAAGAGTACATCTGATACATCTGAATTGGGAAACCTTCCCAAGTTGGACACGCTATGGGTTACTTTGGTGAATGATTTCGACATACTGGTCTATTGAAAGATAGATATCTTTGTATTGAGAAATCAAATGATCCAATGTAAAATTGCTCTCTCATAGCAGTCCATCGACTTTGTACTTGCATGCTAAAATGGAATATTAAAGTGCATGAATTCACCATTTTTGTGGTAGTTTAAGACAAAATTTTCCTGTCATTCTTGCTAATAGTGCTCGAGGGTTGGCTGGAATATTAGAGTCCTGCCAATTCTTCGTTTTAGAGGAGATATTTTTGGGGTCAGTTTGAAGTGGCCTTTGGATGATGGGCTTCAAAGCATTGAAAAGAACTTGGATTTCATTGAGTGGTTCCACCAATCTATTGCAGTAGTAGACATAAGCTTTCTTCCTGATGCATGTGCTCATATGCAGTCTTTGTAGGGACCATATTTTCCAGTCAACTCATGCACTGCATTTTTCAACCCCAAGCTCAATATCAGTAAGGATCATGATCTTTTCATAAAGCTGACTCTCTGTGCACCACCATTGTTGTTGCCTCGGCATAAAAGTCTTCTAGTGTACCCTTGCATAACATTTGCTAGTGCGGTTATTGGCGCATCATATATTCTCTGTTCACCGCCTTGGAAATCGAATACTGGCTTTTACTGTTACTAATTCACATGGGTGGGGTAAGAGTTTATTTATATATAAAGTAAAAGACAGATAATGATAAAATATTCAAAATGCCAGCAAATACCTTGATTAATGGAAACATTAAGAATTGAAATTATTAATTAAATAAGGATAATATGGTAAATTTATACTTTTTTATATTTTAAAAAATTAAAATTAAAAGAAAAATTAGATAATGGATCCTATTTTTATGGAACATAACTACCCATTATCTTTTTTAATTCTAAAATAAATTTTTAAAAAATAATAATAAAGTCTCCTGCAGGCGCGGAAGCGCGTGCAGAGTGGTTAGTACTTTATAATATGAGTGGATTGCTAATGCTGCGTGTTACGGTCACCTTAAAATTACTCGAAATGAACCCCAAACTAAACTAATATTTACCAAACATGGAAATGTGGAGCCTCGATCCCTCAAAACATACACATCCATATTATTTTTGTTTCAGAATAAATTTGTGAATAAATTTGGTCAATTGATTAATGATGTGGCTTTGCTTCCTCTTTTTATTCATTTATGTTCCTTTCCTCTTTCTTTTATTGATTAATATATATATATATATATATATATATATATGTTACATAACAGGGTTCTCTTTTCCCAAATACCATCTTTCCCAACCATTGTCTCTACATGGATCCAAAACTAGGATCTTGAACTCTCATCAAGATCAGATACTGTGACTGGACCTACATATCGTTACCTTTTTTAATCTGAATTTACTTGTCAAGTTCCTGCATCCCATTTGTATATACTTAAGCAGTTAGCGCTCATAATATCTTATTGTTAAGATTGAAGAACTTGGACCAAAAACTTCAAAATTTCTTAATTTAAAACGAAATGATTCTTTGCCTTGGATTCCCTACAAAAAGGGAAAAAAAGAAAGGAAAAACCGCTGGCCTCACTAGAGCTCTTCCTAGACTGCTGAGGCAATGCAGAGTTAGTCATATCCCTATATACTTCTCCTTCCATTGTCCAACTGAAGCCCTTTAGGAAGTCATGGTTGAGCCTTCCAAGCTGATGAAATGTCAGCTACAGCTTCACCGACTGTAAGATAGACTCCATTCAATCCGAACGACTCCAAAGTTTTTGATTGTTGTAGCTTTTCCATCACAGTTCCCACAGGATTTGCCAACACAAGCTAGGAGAGTAGTAACAAGCACCCATAAGAACAAGATATGAAAAATGGCTACACTAACTCACTGGAATTTCAGAACTCAAGGTAAAACTTGGATAGTTCTTACCTGAAGTGATCTTTTATCCAGCATCTTTCTGAGTTCAAACATCATGTCGGTACCACTAGTGTCTATGGCTGTCACAGCTGAGAAGAAGATGTAAAACTGTGAGCAAGACGCACAAAAACGCATTTGCAACCACATTGTTACATAACTGAGACAAGACTAACCAAAAAAATTCATAAACAACTTACCTGTCATGTCCAAAATTATACATTTTAAAGTGCTCTCATTGCTTGCTTTGATCCTCTCTTCTTCCTCCCGAACCCATCTTAATATCCTGTACGTAGCAAAATTCATAAATCAGATAACCCTAGCAAGAAGATGCTGCTCATACCCGTACTATTTCCTTCGAAACTCGGCCAGACATAATACGGTTTAGATAGAATAGTGAGTGCAAACATGTGAACTGACCTTTCTTGTAGGTAAGTTGTATTTGCAAAGTAGATGGGTGCCTCAATCGCTAGTATGAGAAAAGAAGGGATCCTTAAAGCTTCTCTGTATCTATTGAGACTATGGAATGTTTGTGTTCTTGGAATATTTCCTAGAACCATAGTGTTTGGCCTGGTGACATGAAGCAATATCTTGAAAATTGATACCCCAACCTGAATTGTACAGTCAAGATTTTAGAGACTGAAAGTAGGATAGGAAAACATCGTATACGAAAAGGAAAACCTGATATAGACAATAATCTAGGATGATATGATGATAAAAATCTAGGGTTTTTTGGTTGCCTGAACCCTTGAAACACAAATGCAAGAAAGCTTGAAATTAGGAAATCTATCTTACCGCAATTGCAAGACCAAGTGGGACGGAAATGAAGAGAACGCCGAAGAAGGAGCACATGCACGCCAAGAAGTCGAGTTTGTCAACTTTCCACAACCGGTATGCAGCTTGGTAGTCGATCAGTCCGCTCACAGCGGTGATGATGATGGCTGCCAAGATAACATTGGGGGTGTAGTAGAACAGTGGCATCAGAAACAGCAGAGTCACAAGCACAGCTGATGCCATGATAATGTTTGAAACTACTGTTTTTGCTCCAGCATTGTAGTTTACTGCAGATCTAGAGAATGAACCTGAAAGTAAAGAAAACATGGTTTTAGTTGTTGCTTTGCACTGCATTGCTTTAAGGTCAAATAAGATTAGGAGGATCTTCACCTGTGGTAACATAGCATGAAGAGCAAGAACCACAGATGTTCATGAGCCCAATAGCCATCATTTCTTTGTTTCCATCAACTTGGTAGTTTTTAAGAGCTGCAAATGTTCTTCCTACAGCAACCCCTTCCTAAAAAATGTAAGAAAGATGTGCTTGATTAATAACCCAGATTAGCAAAAGTCTTGAAGTTTTGAAAGCTCCAAAAATTTGTGTCTTACTGTGAGAGACAAGATCCCAGTTATGATGCCAGTTTTGATAGCAAGAGCAAGGAAAGGGCCGTTGAAATATAGCATGTTTGATGAAGGTGGGTTAAGACCCTTCGGCAAATGGCCAATCTGTTACATATAGACATTCAATTTAGACAGAAGAAAACAGGTTTAGAATATCACTAAAATCACCAAAGTTAGAGGTGAGTTCTTACAACTGAGATGTGAGGATTTTTTGAACTGAGGAAGAAGACTAGAACTGTGGAAATGATAACTGATGTTAATGGAGCAGCCGCTGCAACCCAAAAGAGTTTTGGTTTTGTTTTGCTCTGTAGCCAAATAAAAATAATTAGAAAAATTATAATTTAATGAGGATGACAAATTCTTGTAAACTGATATAGTTCTTACAATATGTCTTGTTGTGAATAGAAACACCAGGAAGATGAAGCCCATTACAATGGTTTGCCATGACCACTGCACACATCAAACCAATAATTTTATTAATAACAATTACAAAAAATAAGGACTCGTTTGAAAGTACTTTCTTATAAAGCGATTTACACAGTGAGACTTTTATTTGGGAATTTTTTTTGGGATGCATCTCTTCAAATGTACAAAATTGACCTCAAATTTTCCAACTAATGCATTTGGAAATTGGAGACATAAAGTAAGCAAGTGACAGATTCTCCAATTATAAAACAGAAAAGGGTGGGCACCTGCTTGGTTACAATAAAGCGCCATCTATATATACCTACCAATTCTATATGATATGATATATATTTGAAACCTTTTGATAGCAATGAGAAAGTATATATCCTTTCGTTAGAAAAACTCAAAGTAATCTTTTTTTCCTCAAAGCATTAATAAGAGTGCCAACAAATAGGACCTTCATTGATTTTTATTCCATGATGTTGTTGTTGTTGCCCATAAGGGTTGGTGTTAATTATAATAAAATATAAAAGAGAAAAGAACAAGTTGATTGCTTTTGCTAAAGCAAGTTACCTCTCCTCTGTGGTTGAAAATGGAGGACATGACAGAAAAGAATTGCATTTTGGTGGTGAAGTGGACAATTCCAAGCAACCCTTTCAGCTGTTGCAAGATCACAATGACTGAAGCACCCGCCATGAACCCAATCAGAGTTGCCTTTGAGAGAAAATCGATTATAAACCCTAACCTGTAAGATCATCCACAAAAAAATGTTAGGCATCCCCGGTGCAATGCGTCCGGCTCTAGTACAACAGTAGTGGTGTCAGCCGTTATGTAACGGCTTCCACATATTCTTTATTAGAGCCGGACACAGTTTTAGACTTATTTTGTTCAATAAAAGGTAGTTTTAAATTTTATTAAAAAAACAGTGAAGGGCTGGTAGTAAAAGCTGTTGGGTAAGTTGTGAGTATCATTTTCTCAAACTGAATACCTTAGCAGACCCAGAGAAGCCTGGAAAAGGCCAGCAAAACAGGTGGCTGTGAAAGCCAATTTGAGATAAAGAATTGGCTCCTCAGTGCTAGAAACAGCCTCACTTAACATTGATCCCATAACTAAAGAAGCTATTGAAACTGGGCCAACAGCAAGATGCCTAGAACTCCCCAGCACAGAATATATCAGGGGAGGCACAAAGCTCGAGTCTGCATGAATCCCAAATAATAATAAAAAAGAAACAATTAGGGCTAATTAATCAATTAATTATATGTCAATTCATCTAAAATAGAGGTTAATTAAGTATGATGTAGGTACTAACATAGCCCAACAATTGGAGGCAAACTTGCAAGCTTTGCATAACTGATGCCCTGCAATATCAGAGAACAGAGGTCTAAATCAGATCACCAAAACTATGAGTTGTCTTTTAATTTGTAGTTATCCGAAACCAACATTACCATATTGGAATTTGGAAAGAAATTAAGTACCAGTCAAATGAATGAAGGTTAAAAACAAAAATCATATGCACTTTAATATAATATAGTGACATACAAACCACCTCTTAATTAATGACATACAAACAATATGCAGAGCACACAACCTGACTTCTTTTGTCCATTGAATTGCAGTAAATGACAAAACACCATTACCATATGAGGGGGAGAGAGAGAGAGAGAGAGAGAGAGAGAGATTCATGACTTGTGTAGATACCTGAGGAATTGCAAGGCTGGCAATAGTGAGGCCAGAGATGATATCAGACTTGAGAAGCTTGACATTATACTCAGGGCCCCACTGGAAGATGGGGAAGAAGAACTGAAGACCCAGAAGAAGTTTTGTGAACCAAGTCTGGTTCTTGAATCTGTGAAGTGGGTTATCTGGGAAAAAGATCTCACCAAGCCTGTGCTTGAGTTTTTGCAAGGTGGTCTGTTTTGGAGGGAGGCAAACACTGTGAATTTCAAGGGGTGGCATTGCCTCTGTTGGGATTCTGATTGTGGTTTCATGGTAAGGAAGGTCTTCCACTCTGTTAGAGTTTATCCCCATCTCTGAAATTTTTATAAAGATCACCCCCTCAAAGTTCACACAAAAAAGGCCACCTTGAAGTTTTGAAGTTGAAATAAAATGACAGTGTGAGTTCGTATTTATAGAGCTTCGGAAATGGGAAAGGCACGAACGGAGTAGAGAGAGGGTGGCAAGTGTCAGGAGGATGGTAGTTATCATACAGTTGTTGTTTTCCTGCCTGAGGACAGTTTGGTCATTTTATTTGTGTTAGTGTTTTTTTTTCTTTGGGTGTTTGAGTTTAAAATAGAGACATTTAGTTATACAACCATTTTTAGCTGATATAGATAAATTTAGCTGATATAGATAAATTCTACAACATTTAATTTCTACTAGCCTCTTTTACATCTGCAAGAGGTTTGTTTTTTTTAAATTTAAATTTATTTTAGAATTAAAAAAATAATGGGTAGTTGTGTTCCATAAAAATAGGACCCATTATCTGATTTTTCTTTTAATTTTAATTTTTTTAGTATGAAAAAGTGTGTGACAGGACCCGCTCCGAATTTTCCGAAACCCGCGACGAATCCTGTGGAAATTCCCAACATCACCTCGATGTCGGGCCCACTTCTAAAACAATATCATTTTTCCAAAAAAAAAAAAGGAATAAGTACACGAGACTTTCTACCAAAATTTCGGTAGAGTCTTCCCTGTAAGTTGAACATTCTCCAAATTTCAACCTGCACAAAATTCACAATTTATATCCCAACAAGCAGCATGCACAATATAACTTCATGCAATTCACATAAACGGCCTTCGGCCTTCCGATAATTCGAAGCAAACCACCAAACACGCTATCAAGTCCATTAATACCTGAAACAAGGCAAACAATAAATTCAATCATACTTAAGAATGTCAAAGCAATCCACTACATTTAATTTTTTCAACATCCAACATATGAGGTTTTAACCTCCTAACACAAACACATCTCGTTCTCACTCAAATAGCAGGACCAACGACAAGGTCCGCATCATACTCAATAATACACAAGTAAAGTTTAACCCGTAGCTGCACCTAGGCATTACCCTAGGCTGCCTACGTATCCTCATTGAGGGATCAAGCCACACGTAATTCTTCCATACAAATTTCCAAATCCATCAACATGCAATCAATTACAGAAATTCCAAACAAAATCATTTTCAAACATCATTCGTTCCCAGCTCAGTATAATAATCCTTAATTCATCTCTCTATTAACCATATAATTTTCCCATACGCCGAAAATTCCAACGCCACGTATAGGGTCTGTCATCACATCGGAAAATTCTACGCTACGTGTGACCTAACCATCATATCATCTCCCCATACGTCGGAAATTCCAACGCCACGTATGAGGTCTGTCATCCCGCTGGAAAATCCTACGCCACGAGTGACCTGACAATCATATAATCTCCCCATACGTCGAAAATTCCAACGCCACATATGGGGTCTATCCCAACGCCGGAAAATCCTATGCCACGCGAGACTTAACAATCACATAATCTCCCCATACGCCGAAAATTCCAATGCCACGTATGAGGTCTGTCATCAAGCCGGAAAATCCTACGCTACGTGTGACCTAACCATCATATCATCTCCCTATACGCTAGAAATTCCAACGCCACGTATGGGGTCTGTATCAAAGCCGAAAAGTCCTACGCCACGTGAGACCTCAAAATCATAGGATGGTACTTACAGTGTAATCAAAATCCGGGGAGGTACATAGGGTAGTGCGTATAGCACTTCAAACTGACATTCTAAACTCTTTTTATAAAAATATATATTAAGTTCTAAAGTTGTATAAGCCTCAACCACAATCTAGCATCCGATAATCCCCGAATTCAAAACAAGAAATTAATTTCCTAATCCTACATAATCAACAAAACTCAACAACGCTCAAGACCTGTCACTATGGTCATTATAATCCTCCTAGGAAGGTAAAACTACCTTGGAAGACTCACAGTCAACCAAGGGTCAAACTACCCAAACTTGGTCAAACGGGCCCACGGGGCCCACGACCTCCAAATTCCGATCTGAAAGTTCCTATAGGTTCCACAAGGTTTAGGATATACATTCTACAAGTTTGGTTCGGATCGGACGGTTGAATCGCTCACGATCGCACGATTTGACGATTATTATAAACATAAACTTTAAGTTATTAAATCGGAACATTCGGGGTCCCGATTCACGATCCGTGAATTCCTACACGATCCTAGAAATGCTTAGATTAACATATAAAAAATTCAAGACCATCCAACGGTCCAAACCTAGCGAACCCGGATAACGCGCAATATGCGATATCCGTTCGAGACTCAAACGGTATCCAAATGGAAATCCAAGCACACCTACGCATTCAAGACAACAAGCGGATCGCATTAGGACATAATGCCCCTTTTCTACTGTGCCCACGTGCCGCCACACGTACCTGTAGCGCGTGGGTGTCCAAAGCAATTAGACATCACAGGAAATTCTCAAAATCACGGCTCAAGGTTCCTACCCTAGGTATAACACACTATTTGGAACAACTTTTATTCTACCCCAAACACGGACCGGAAGTAGCTGGAATCGCGATCCCAAAACCGGCAGAAATCCAATTCGAAAATCAAGCTACCTACGCTCAAAATCAATGCAATCCTAGTCAACCATCAGCTAGATTATGAAGAATGAATGAATTTTCATACCTTAATGGCCAACAATGGCGGCCAGAGGAGAGAGATTGGAGTCGGCGAAGTTTTGAACTAAAATCGGCCTAAAATCACCTTTTTTCGACCGCTGAAGCGGCGGCCGATGTCGGGGAAGGGCCGGGTCGTGACGCTGGGGCTGAGCCGGTCCTTTTGGCACCAGTCCTATCTGCAGCCGTGGCTGGTGGCCGGAGATTCGAAGAGAGAGAGGGGCTGCCGTCACGAGGAGAGGAGAGAGAGGGCGCGCGGAGGAGAGAGAGAGAGAGAGAGAGAGAGAGAGAGAGAGAGATGAGGGCTTTTCTGACTTTTATCAAACCCTTTTCGTAATATTTACGATTATGCCACTGATGGTATTTTGATCGTATCTCTCTCGTTACAACTCCGATTCGAGCCCATTACGTGTCTACGGACTCATCTCGTCGTGCTTTACGCAACAGTATAGTCAGAATTTCCAAATTCTTTCCCGGTCAAAAAGTTAACTTTAAACCTTATAAAATATTCTAGGGGCAAAATGGTATTTTCTCTGAATAAATTAGTATTTACTAATTTATTTAGGACCGGGTCGTTATAGTGTGAATTTACCATATTATCCTCATTTAATTAATAATTTCAATTCTTAATGTTTACATTAACCAAAGCATTTTCTGGTATTTTGAATGTTTCACCATTCTCTGCCTTTTGCTTTATATATATAGATAAACAAACCAAAAAAAACCTAAGAAATGACAGATGACCCCATTGAATTTAATTTTAATTATTAAATTACTTTGATGCCCTATTAAGTGTTTTGCGTTTTTTTATGAGGTTTTGGAGTTGAGCTTGTTTTAAGAAATCGATAGCAGGTTTGTAATTTATAGGAAGTTCAAAGCCTCTTTGTTATATTGTAAATGAGCTTTGGGTGTGTTTATAAAGTCCATTTCATGTATTTATAAATAATAATAATAAAAAATTGGGCCCTTATACTGGGTATAATAGTGAATCTCCCTTAAAAATAAAGGTCAAACTTCTCACCAAAAGCAAAAAAAGTTCACACTCAAAAAATTAGTCTTAGTCTAATGGGATATTAGTTAGATTGACCCAAGTTTTTGGTGTGATTCTAAGTGATTATGAATTCAAGCCCTCATTGTACTCGTGTGTGTGAGTTTCCCCTCTCATTCTTACTAACTTTGGCAACAAAAAAAAAAGGTCTCCAAAAAAAAAACTTAGAATAAAAGAAATTTTAAAAAAAAGTTACACTAGAAAAATTAAATTTCAATGAAAACTTTTAGTGGAATAATTTTTTTAATTTTTTATAAAAAGGTCACGTTCTGAAAAATTATTATCGATTATCACTTTTAATGGAATATCAAAGTTAAAAAAAAAAAAAAAAAATCACATTCGAGGTACTATGATTATTTTATTTTGAGGAAAATATTGTGCTCGCTTATTTATTTTAGCGTAGTTAAATTACTATTAAAAATTCCAAAAAAAAAAGAAAAGGAAGAATACTACAAATTTTTCAGTTTAATTGGATATTAATACATAAGAGGTAAGAACATGAAATTATCAACTAGATATTAATTTATACAGTCTTGATCTCTTGGACTATAAGGGTTCAAGAGATTTGTAGTCACTCACCGTTGGATGTAAATTCAATGGTTTACTCACTCTTGCACTCATTTTAAGAAACTTTTTGAACCACTGGATTAATATCCAACAGTGGGTGACCACAATCTCTTGGACTTCTGTAGTCCAAGAGATCGGGACTGTTAATATATATATATATATATATACACACGCCATTTGGCACAAGCTCAACATGTACCAATTAGTTTTCTTTTTTCTTTATTATTTTATTTTTAGAATTAAGAAAAGATAACATGAATAGTTGTGTTCCTTAAAAGTAGCCTATTATCTGATTTTGTTTTTAATTTTAATTTTTTAATATAAAAAATATGGATTTACCATATTATCTTCATTTAATTAATATTTTCAATTCTTAATATTTGAATTAACCAAGGGCATTTTCTGGTATTTTGAATGTTTCACATTTCTCTGCCTTTTGCTTTATATATAGAAGATATATATATTAAAAGAACGAAGATTCTCTCTTCTTCTTTTTTAATTGCAGAAACGTGGAAATATATTGACTTAAAACACATCAAATGATTTAACTAAACAGTGAGCAACTTATTACATGCTCTAATAACATAATTACATGAAAGTCCATGGGTCAATATCTTGTTCCTTAAAATTAGAAATAAGATTTTTTTTTATTATTAAAAGAAATTATTTAGTTGAAGACAAAAATTCAATAAATATGAAGAACATATTGCATTTCTTATGAATGCCAATTTATTTTATTATATCTGTTTTGTAATTAAAAATCAGCAAAATTTATTATCATTTATTTTCTGAAAGTAAGCCAAATGTGGCCAATTATCGTAAAGCAGATAAACATTACTCTATTTGTCCTCCTTCGTACCCTACCTCACTAAAATCTATGAAGTTTCAAATTGTTTTCACAAAATCCACTCTATTATTTTTTGGTCCCAAATTGGTGATGTCATAAAAAAATAATCCAAATGATAAATTTAACCTCAAAGATTAAATTACACTCAGACCCTTGAGGTTTACTCGTATTTTCACATAACCATCTCTTAAAGCGGACGAAAGCCGCACTAAAACTATTAGCGCACATCACCACAATTAACCATAAGCTCAAACAAAGCCTACAAACCCAATATAAATCCATAAAACAACCCATGAGCCTAAACGAACCCTACCACCACCACTTGAAGAAGCTCTGTCGCGGCCACACACCACCACCACATCTGTAACATATATGGGGAAAATATGACTTCTAGCGATCTACCTGCACATAAGAGTGAACAAATAAACGAAAACAACAACCATGTCAAAGAACAATTGGGTGATTTGCCGCAACCTCTGACGATGTAGAATAAAATTTAGGAAAATTTGATTGAGAACATAGACTAAAAAGAGTGATGGTGAACTTCAATCTAAGCATGGCTTATAAAAAAAAAAATACCACAAGGGGCTTTTTATTCAAAATGCCACAGTGGACTTATTCACTAACCTAAAAGGAATAGACGAGAAGAGAGGAGGGAGGGGAGGGAGAGGAGGGGCAATGACGCTTCTTCTCCTCCCCCCTCTATGAAGTTTTTCTTTAGGACTCCCGAAAGGAGAGAACGGCTAGAATTTAATTATTAGAAAGGGAAAGAAGTTAGATAGATATTGTTGTATTACCGTCAATTAATTGAAGCCTTTAGATTGTGATACTTTTCACAACAAATGAAATTGATTAAATATCATTCTTCGAAAATATTTCTAAATCTAATTTTTGTGTGTGTTTTTTTTTGTACCGTAGCTGAACTTTCCACACCAGTTAAGTATGAATCGGCGGTTGAGACCGATTCATCACAAAGCATAGCCGCCGTCCCCCCACCCCCCTCCCCGCGCGCGCGATTAGCAAGTGCTCCTGGAAGCTCCTTGGACATACAATTGGTGCACCGTGCCGATTATGCGGGACGAACTCGAAACCCCTCTCCCCACTTTGAAATTTTGCGGAGACTCGTGTCGACCTCAAAGGGCACTCCCACGAGTCTCACATCAAAACTAAGTACTAAGAGCATACCAAGTACTCTCTATAAATAAGGCCCCTTGCCCTAGACAAAGGGTAAGACTTTCAGCTTGATTCTCATGCCCTAGTATTTGTAAAACAACAAAGCTCTTCCTCAAACTTACTTTAGCATCGGAGAGTTTTCGGCTGGTACCACACTGGGGCTCTAGACCTCATCCGTTGCTTCTCTTCTTAGCCCATGTCTAAGCATCGCATCCCGAGGAAGAACGTGCTCGCACCAAGGGCTCACTCAGTCCTTAAATCGCCCATTTCATCTGTAAGTTGCATCTATCTCTATTTGTTTAGTTTTAGGGCAAACATTTTTGTTCTATTGTTTGTGATATAAAAGTGGATTTTCAAATTATTTCTCACTTTCTCAACAACCAAAGATTGACACAATCTTCCCCATAATTTTAATCCCCTTAAAAAACTTAAAAGGAACGTTTCCTTTGTTTTTTAGGTTCTTACCAAGATTAGCAATATATTTTAAAAAGAAAAAAGAAAGATGACATTGTTTATTAGTATGTAAAATAGGGATATTACTATGCTAAACAATATCATTTTAGCTTCGTGAGATTTTTATTTTTATTTTTTAACAAATTATGTCACGTCCTTTTGCAATTAAGGGGTTCTTTAAAAGCATGTTAAAACCTCATGGAGTCTTATTGTAATTTCTCAAACCACAGGGGGTTAAGTGAAAGCACGATCAATTTCAAAAGGTGCCCATATAATTAATTCTAAGGATAAATTTGTCATTTGAAGATTTTTTTTTTAAACGATGTGAGAATTTTTTAACTAGACGAGTTTTATGAAAACAACTTGAAATCTTAGAGGATGTTAATGTAATTTCTGAAATTTAAGGAGATATTGTGAAAACATGAAAAATATTAGAGGGTGTCAATTCAAATTTTATGAGTACATAATTTTTCTTTTTAATAGCTCATATTAACATTTGGTTTATAACGCAAAAGGTTTTCATGCTTAAATGACTTGAACGTCAGGTTTATGATTCCCTCCCGCAACTAAATTTGGCAGCTGTCCAATTTGTTTGGCCACTCCACCTCATGCCAAATTTGAGATTCGGTTCATGATGTAGATGAATTCAACTTTTCTTGCTTGGTAGGAGTTCCTCAGTCGGTATGGTGGTTCTAATCTAACTTTTTAAGCTCCCATTAATTATCTTCTTAATATAAATTTCAAATCCTAAATTTTAATGTTGAAATTCAAACTTGGATGCAAAGGGGCGGACGCACTGTCTTGACCAACTTGCTAACCATATTTGCAAATCAAACGAGTCCACCCAATTGATGCTAAAGTTACACAAGTTCAGAGTGATTCCAAATTTCCATTCCAACTTTTTTTTTTCAATGCACCTTTTTTTCCCTCTCTACTTTCCTCTCTACTTTTCATATAGTTTATTCACTTTCTTTTTTACTTATAGCGTTACATCAACATTCAACAATCAACGATATATCTTATTTCACGTCCTCCTCTACCTTTCTCTACACTTTTTTCTATTTTCTTCAATCTTTACTTACATTATAATGTAACATCAACATTCAACGATATAAAGATGTTGAAACAACACCATTAAGTCAACATATAGTAACTCAATTATACACACCTTTATCAAAGTTTCTTATATTATTAGACGGTGACGGAGCCACATGCAGATTTGTACTGCTTTACATCTGGTTTTTTGTTAATTAAAGATTTTTTTAGTAATTCATAGAAGAATTTGCAAAAGATTCATGTAATGGCTCCCCAACCAAGCTATTGACACTCTTGATGATTCCTCTAGAATTTGTACCAATTTACTCACACGAACATTTTTTTAACTTCTGTTAAGGAGAGGGAATAATTGATAAGGATGTCAATACCACAAATGCAAAAAGTGATTAAGCCTAAAAAAGTCCAATTAAGAAATCAATTTAATGAACTTGATCTCTTGGACTATAGGAGTCCAAGAGATTTGTGATCACTCACCGTTGAATGTAAATTCAACGGTTCACTCACTCTTGCACTCCTTTTAAAAAACCTTTTTAAACCACTGGATTAATATCCAACAATAGGTGACCAGAATCTCTTGAATTCTTGTGGTCCAAGAGATAGAGACTGATGCTATAAAAAATGGAGACGAAGAGTTAATGCAGTGTACAACTATTCACTTAATTACCGCACCAAGGGATAAGGGAAATAAAATAAAGTCATTACTCTACTGAATCTACTCAAGAGATGCAAAAAATGATCACCACTCATTGGAATCCACTTAAACAATAAAAGTACTTAAAAATATGAAATTCAATTTTTTTAAATAAGCCAAAGGTTCAATCACTACCAAAAAAAAAAAAAAAAAAAAGCAACAGTCACTATTATTTTGTGATATTTGCAGAGACAGACCACAGACATGGCTAACTTGGGCGATAGCCTAGATGACTTTTGTTTTCCAAGCCCATAAAAAAATTATAGCCCAGCCAATTGAATAACCGATCATCCCAAGGAATCCCTTGCATTGCATGTGGAGAATAAAATGGAGAAAAGGAAAGCTGCACATCTCTACACATAGGGAAAAAAAAGAGAAAAAAAAGAATGCATAGCCAGTGGAAACAAAGAAATAAAAGTAGAAAAAATTGTTTATGTCCCCCCTTGACTAGGTGTATTACATCATATTGTCAAGTTTTCTATCTACTTAGTATATTTATATATGTTAAATTTAACCCAATCAAGTTTGAAATCCTGGGTCCATCTCTAGACATTTGGTGACATTTGTTGGGGTGACTAAAGGCTTCAGTCACCAAAAAGGCCTTTTTTGGTAATTTAGTGACTAAAGCCTTCAGTCGCCCTAGCAAATGTCACCAAATAATGGTGACTATTGCCACTTGTTTTTTAGCAGTGAGTTTTCATTCAATATTCAATCATTTTCAGTGGAACCAGCAAACTTTTAGGAAATAATTTTTTTTGTATATAGGAAAATTTAGGAAATATTTAAGTGCACTTCTAGGGTTCAGAAACAAGCAAAAAGGAAACTCGAATTTCACATAAAGATATTCTTACCTTAAAAACTAAATTACGCTATCTTATTTTGAAGGAAAAAAAGAGGCCAGAATCGAACTCTTATTGTAAATAAATAAAGTGCTCAAACTCGTATATATAGGTAAAGTACTCTACTGCTGACATTATAAGCTTCAACAATTAAAGCCCCCATTTCTCCTAAAGGAGTGTTGGAAAATGATATGTGCATTTGTATCTGAGATCAACATCAATTTGATTAATGCATCAGATTCAGATGAGACAAATCTATCTCATAAAAGGACTTATATTTCCATTGTAAAGAAAAACTTAATGGATTTTTAACTTTTTTGTTTAAGAGTTAAGAGAGAGAATCGAAATGTTGAATCATAGTATAATTTTCGTAAATTTTGTAACGATATTATCACCTAGTATTACCATCAAACACAACTACTTGACTAAAAATAAGAGATAAAAGAAAACGATGATGGAAATTATAGACGAAATATTAGCAGTATCGTCGCATAATGTCGCAGTGAACTGAATTTGCCACTAAGCTCTTTCCCCACTATCAATAGCTTTGCTTTCCTCCTTACATGAACGGATTGTGGAAGAAAAAACAACCCTTTTTTAGCTTTTCTCTGGGAAACTTAAATGACAAAGCTTAGTTGTACGATCAGTACACTTCTTTTCACCAGTTCAACTGAATGTGTTGGGAAGTAACCAAACACTGACGCAAAAAAAAAAGTGCTTTGCTTTGTAGGATTTGAACTCACAAGACAAAAGCCCGTCTTCTTTGACCAAATGAGTCAACAAACCTACCATCAATAATCAAATCATCTGAACATCTTTCTGAAATTGTTAGGCCAAATCTTTATTGATTAGGAGCTTATAACTTATATTACATTTGAGATATTAACGTGCCCAATTAATTAAACAGAAAAGTGCATGCCTACCAGTATAATCGGGTTGAATTCCACCAATCCATGAATGCCATCTGGATCACTTTTCAAAAAAGTGGTTTAAAAAAAATGAGACCATGATCTCAACAATAATCCCATCACTAATTTCAAAGGCTAGGAGGATCCTTGCAATTTGTTTATGGCCAATTTGTATTTCTATATGATATCGTAAAGGGTATTAAAAAGTGGCTTTAGAAAGTGCTTAATTGAAAATCACCGTCACGGGAAGTTCATATCACAAATACTTCTCGATGGAGCTTATCAATATTTTGGGGGGGGAATCTACTTTTTGCCTAGAAAATAAATTTTCACAGAAAAAGAATCTTCCTTTCGATTGGTATAGATATTCAAATGTGTTCTTTGTATTGAAGCGTGCAGGTTGAGGGAGACAAGAAGTTAGATTTAGTAGGCATTTCCATGATTAATCTTTATTATAAAGGAAAGATAAATGTACTCATGAGTTATAACTTTGGTTTTTCACATTTACAATTTTTTTAGTTTTAGTTGGCTCATGAGTTTGTAGCTTTCCTTTTCTATGACGAGTTTAGCGTGGCATTCCTTATGACATATGTTATAGAGAATTCCGTAATGAAAATGCCCTAGTTTTGAGAAAGGTAGGGACTACATTGTGAAGTCCACTTCTGCAATGTGGTATCAAATTATGATAAACAATTTTCGATTTCGCTAATTCTTTGTACGGATAATCTATAAATGAGTATTTAAAAATTGCAGGGTTTGACTTATGAGATTATTGTAGGGTGAAATGACTATTGTGTGTAATCATGTGACATGTTGGGTAAGGTGTAAGGGTAAAGGCTCAGTAATTCAAACTCAGTCAATTAATTTGCTCTGATTCATGTTAAATTTCAAAGAGATGAGCTAGCGGTCCACTACTAGCAACACCGATATTATCCTCAACTTAACCACCTACAAAGCCTAGTAAATATGGTGTTTTATCATAAAAGGCCTCGGTGATATTAGTAGTGGAACCATTTATTATATATTGTATTTTATTTAGTCAAGTTTCCGATGTGAGACTTATATTCTTCAACAACCCACACCATAGGTTGGACTAAAGTCGTTAAGTTTGGAACAATATCAGCTTGAGCGCACGTGGTTCAACATGGAATAGACCTATGGTGAAGGTGACTACTCAAGTGAAACTTCTAGTCCGATTGAAGGTGGGGTAGCTATGAAAGGAATTCAAACTTAGAATCTCTTTCAACATTGAGAAAAGTATATACATGTCACGTAATATAATCGTTATTATTTTTATTTTTGTTTTAAATGACAACATGTCCTTGTAGGAGAAACAACTCCTCACATTATACCCGCAAGAAAAAAACAATAGATCTGAATGGTACTTGTCTAATCCCATCTTCTTCTAGCTAAGATCCTCACATAGCAGAATCCTCTTGGAGTCAAAAGTTTCTGCTGTTGAACGTGGTGTGATTGGCCTTCCCACAACATAATATCTTCAACCACTAATATTATTAGATCAAACCCAAGAGAGAATATTTTTGACTTGCAGTCCTCTGGACGGACGTATGCTCAATAATAGAGTGAGTTAGCTACGATTCTTTTTCCTGCCTCACAAATAATGGAAGCATGGAGGGACAGAAGACAGAACAGAACCATATTTCTTGTACGCGGCGATGTGCAGATGCATTTGATTGCTTCTCATAAATGGACTCTAAAAGTTCAGCTCATCAATAGAATATGTCAACTTTATTTTTATTTTTTTGTTTGGTAAGAATAAGGTATGTCATTGTTAAAAAGAGTACTTGTTGGTGATCGTGACCACAATTGATGGACCAGTTTATACCACAATTTTCCCTCTTTATATTGGGCAGTTTTTGCTGTTGTTTTTTTGCCCTTTTAGATAAAAGAGAATATTATTTTTTGTTTAGCTTTGAAAAGATTTGATAGGTACACATGGTGAGCCAGCACTAGCAGAGTTCTTGAATTGTGGGTCAGTTTCTAGGGTCCTGGTTGCAACACACGTCGGTACCCTTGCTTCATATATGTATACAGGAACTGATTCTTTTTTGGGGTTACGTTTTTTTTATAATTTTTTCAGAAAAAAATAATTGATGATTTTTGTGGGTACTTTACTAGAGCAAGGAAGGACAAGTTGCTTTGGATATATTCAAATGAGCAGCAAGGCCACAACATTCGGGCAACACTTTTTGGTCATGTCTAAAGGTTTTTCGAGGAGTTTGATTTCCAAGCAATGTGATTATAGCTAGCTATACTTTGCATTGCTATATATGTATTAATGCACCAAACATGTTGTATGTAAAAATTGTTACGAACTTGATATACGTTGTTGATTTATTAGTTTTTAGAATTTAGTATCGGAATTCAAATTTTTAAATAGTGTGAGTTGATATCCCAGTTTCGGCTCTAATGGTTGTGTAACAAGTGCTAGCCGGTCATATATGCAGTTTTGGGGAGCTTAGTGTCAATTTGACATTGCCAAGAAACTTCCATGTGTCATTTTGGTTTGGAGTCAAACAGAGTAAACCCACCCTCGTGCAGCACATAAAGCCATGCCCTTCCAAAGGAAAAGAAAGCTCCACCAGATTATCCAAAAAGAGTGTGTGGGTCTTCCCAATATGATCATTATTGCTATTTGATGATTAGGTTCTAGACCTAATCCACCGGATAAACATGAATGATCATAGAGAAAATATTGTATTAATTAATTTAAAAGCTTTTCAAAAAGCCGGAAACAGTAAAACAGCCATTGGCAAACCCCATGAGAAGATATCTGTGCACTTCCAATGACCATATGTTCTGTCTAGTATATTTGGTAGCAGGTGCGTGCATCCTTACAGTAATATAGAGAGTCTTCCACATACTGGGTTTTGCACACGTGTTAGGATTATAATAGGTCCACGGTTTGGTTCTTTTTAATCTATAATAAAAATAGATTTGCCCAAGCTTCCAAGCATTTCACTGCTTTCAAGCTGTTTTAAAAACTAATAAGCAGTTTATAAGTTTTTGAGGTTAATGGTTGTCTAACATGATAATCAGAGCACTAGTTCTCAAATAATTTAAACTTAGGTTGTTATCTGAACTTTAATTCGGATAAACCAAACATCAATCAACAACAGAAGCAAATATCAGCAAAAAAAAAAAAAACATCAATCAAAGATGTTGCGTTAGGGCAACGTAATGCGATCCCCACACGTTTATAATTTGCTCCACCATGCCAAGCACTTTCAATGTGGCCAGTTGAATATGTCAATGTCATTCAGGATCCAATATTGCAGCAATGCCATAACACTACAAATTCCACTGGTTTAGAGCACACGTATTCCAGTGAATGACAGAAACCGAATTCTCTTCACTGAGTTCTCCAATAATGACCCAAAAAACCAAAATGATCCTCCCAACTTTTCCATTTATAGCATTATGAAATCAGCAGAGCGCCAATACAAATGCAAAACACAATCAAAATGGTTGTTCCAATTGCTGAATTTGGGGCTTTTTTTTTTTTTTTTTTTGGGGTCAATTGAGTACATCGAGAAGAGGCGGTGAGTGGAAGGGTTTATTCTTGGAATATACCATTCCATTTTGATCTTCCATAGAACACTTCTTTCAAGGTTTTAATCATACTTTGGGTGGATCGACTGGTTTTAATTTATGTGTTCTTTATAGTACATCAGCTGGTCCACCACCACCCAACTTCCCCGTGTCAATTTGGTGGATCTTGAAGCGTTCAATATGAGCTTGTGCATTTCCTACCATAAAACATCATAGTGGTGAAGGCACTACAGCCCTAGAATCCGATTCAAAACCTATGCTCCTATATTTGTAACCAAAACTTTGTTATATGTAGACCAGTTTATTGCGTGAAATCAATTGAGTAACACACTACATGGATTGGTGGAGGATGGAAGTACTTACAACAAAAGGAAGAAAACACAAACATATAGGTTGATTTTCTGGTTGTTGGATATTCTTGTTATGCTCGTGGACTTTGAAAAGTGATCATTATAATGGAAACCCTAGTTGTTAGGGACATTAGGGGTGATAAATTCTTATCACCCGGGTAAACTCGGCATCTTTTGGTTAACTGATTCAGTTACTGATCAATCTGGCTCTAGGTTCCCTAGGTCCAACGCAGAAGGCCTCTCATTTAGTCCAGATCTTTGCGGCATCTCCAAGAGGCCTCGTTTATTGACTTGGTTTGGACTTGAATTGGAGTTGGTCCAAGCCAGACTCTCACCCCTCTAGATGGGACTTGCATGATATAATATGGTGAATTTTTATCTAATTTAATAAGTCCAGTCTCAATATTTATAAGCTTGCCAAATAGCGGTAAGGACACTTGTCCAATTTAATTGAAATAGTCCAATTCAATCTGAGCCACGAAACATGGCCTAGGATCACAGTACGTAGGGACATAGGTATTTGAGGATTGGTTATAATGTAAGATCTAATATTTGTGCAAAGCAGCAGCAGCTTTCTTTTTATTAGAGGTGCATAGCACAGCTGCTTTCTCTTTACTCATATATTGTGCTAAGTTTCTCATAATGATTGCAATAGCACTTTAGTTGTCTCTGTGCTCCCTTTCCTTACCTTTTTAAGGATTAATATTAGTTAAATTCTGGTATTTAATTAGAGAAAGAACTCGACATAATGAGTTTAAGTTCTTTGTGTGCTTTCGAAGATTCCATGGATATTCTTCCATCTGAAAGACATACATGGGCAGTGACTTCTGGCAAATATGTGAATCACCAAATGCTATTCATACCCATTGATTTGATAAACGATGGAGGAGATAGATGAATTTGAGACATCTTCCAACATTGGTATAACATATATACACTTAATAACTCAAATGTTTTACAACTTTTCTCAGTAGCATACCATAAAAAAATTACTTCACTCAAATTTATAATCCGCAACTCATAACTCAATTGAAGAAAATTATTTGAGCATCGATTTGTAAAGAAAAAAAAAACCTTCATTGTAATTGAGACCTTGGAAGTAAGAATAATGTGGTGTGGGTTAGGGCTAGGGTTTCGTTGAGGGTTTTTTTGTGAAGAAGATGAATGAGTTTTAGGTTGAGAAGACGAGTGAAGGGGCCACACGTCATGATTGCTTTGGGTTGTCAAAATTCCCTTCCCCAAGCCCGGTTCTAAGCCTTTTAGCCCATAAGATTCGTTGGGGAAGCCCTTTTTCCTGATTTTATTTGACCCCAGTCTTGTTTGTCCATGAGCCACTTGATCTTTGGACTCATCATTTGATTTGGGTCGGGCTGAATGGAAGTCACATCTTCGAGAGAAACTCTCATGCAACGGGAATAATATTTTTTGCTATAACATAATGACACGTAGGATAATTTTTCTACGTATCCTTGTGTTATTGGCCAGGAATAGCAAAACAGTGATATCCCTGTTACAAGAAAGTTTTTTTGCACATCTTGAGTGACAGACCCTTGAAAAGAAAAAAAAAAGAAAAAAAAATTATTGTCATAGTATGATTATTTAAATGTAAAAAGAAAAAAATTAATTTGTACTTAGAAACCTCAATTTCAAATTCATTATTAGAAGTTCTTTTGGTTTAGATAACTAATATGGAACCCAATATCATAAGTGCATGCATATGTGTATAATATGATAATAAAAAAGTTAAAATTGCCCAAAGTAAATTATTATTATTATTTATTTATTTATATTTTTTACAGTTTATCAAGCTCATAACCTAAATACTTCATTGTTCCACATGTGAAATGCACGAATGCTGTGAGAACTCTGAAGTGTCATTTTAGAGCACGTCCAGCGCGCATAGGAAACCGGGGGAAAGGCCCCCTGGGCGAGCCCGAGATGGCTCCAGCGCAAGGCCCGCAGCTCTGTTTCGTGGTGGGTCCCACGAGCCCGATCAAGCCCAAGGGCAAGTCTTGCCTGGGCTGAAGCCCGAGTTTGGTGACGTCAGTGTGACGTCACTTCCGACAGGCTCCAACAGGAATATGCCACGTGGCGCGTCCCGGACCCTTCGATGCAATTTTTTCCAGAAATCTGACGGCCTTGCTTTTTTTGGCTTAAAAAATTGCAAAAAAATTCGAAAAAAATTCAAATTTTTTTAAAAAAAATACCAAAAAATTCTGGATATTTTCCCTATAAATACCTAATAATTAAAAATAATTGTATGATGAGTGAGTAGATATTTCAATTGTATGATGAGTGGGATGTGAATTTTATAACAAATAT
Organism: Prunus persica; assembly: GCF_000346465.2. Lineage (NCBI taxonomy): Eukaryota > Viridiplantae > Streptophyta > Magnoliopsida > Rosales > Rosaceae > Prunus > Prunus persica. Next base: position 5,180,657 of record NC_034011.1, read on the forward strand.
GGACACGTGGCAACCGAAAATTTTATCCGAAAATTTTATTTGAAAATTTTATCCGAAAAATGTTATCTTAAATTTTAAGTGAAAATTTTATAATAAATAGTGACACATGACAACCGAAAATATAATCTAAAAAGCTTATCAAAATTAATGGTTTAAAGTATAAAAAAAATAGGAAATAAAGTACAATGAATAGTAATTGCCTTAGACTTTGCCCTCATGGGTGGAACCACAAATGCAAAGGTTGACACTATTCACGTGAATAGTGGCAGCCCTTACTTGCCCTTGCCTTAAACTTAGCCCTTGTGGGTGGAGATGCTCTTAGAGATGTGTCTCGGGCCTTTGAATTTTCAGAGTCGGTCCGGATTAGTAAACAGTTTTTGTCAATAACTATCAAGAAAAGGTGGTTCCTCCCAACTTCTCATGAATCATGATAATGACAAATATAAGGAAGATGCTTGCAACAGCTTTCAAGACATGAAGTTCTATTCGACGTGTTGAAGTTTCAAAAGCTAAGCTTTGTGATGATTTGCCAACCCATATGTTACACGGTCAAAGAAAGGTCATTGAAACTTGATCTGAACCGTCAATTATAATGTATAAAATGAACGGACGGCATCTAACACACTTGGTGACAACATAGGGAGGTCTTTGACTTGATTCTTCAGCATTGACAAATGAACAGCATTTTCCTTAGCTGGTAATTAAGCTTTCAGAATGCCATGCTATAAAAAGAGGTCATATATCTCATCTTCAATATCGCTCAAGTCATCACAACCAATTTTGCATATTAATCATTATATATTCTTCCTGCTATTCACCAAAAATGGTGAGTTTATCAGTCTTATATTTATTAGTACGTGTTTTTTGCTCAATTGTCTACCTTAATGTTGTCTTCCATCATGTTATTAGTTTTCCTCTTAAGGTTTATTTTTTATTTTTTGATGGAGAGGGAATACTTGAGCCCGTATGTCCTCGTAATGAAAAATATATTAGGAAAATCACATTTACGTACCACCCTATGTTTAAGTATGATTTCCCTAAGGTTACGACATCACAAAATATGTGGCTATTTGCAAAATGGGGTTCACTTCACCATTGCCCAATTTGTAGCTATGTTGGTCGAAACTATTTATTAGTCTAATATATAGGAAAAGAACAGAAGGAAAATTCACTGTTCAGGCTTATTCCAGTCTGGCTCTCGTTCGAAAAGAAAAAAATCATTTTGAATTGAGTAAGACTATGCATGCCTTTTATACTGAAAATTATCGGACTAACACATTTTTGTTTCAATTTTGCAACTGACAAATTTTTACTTGTTGCTTGTTTCTGTATGATTTGATGGGAAGCAGCCTCTTTCACTAACTATTGAGGTATGGCTATTCCCATATATATATTTTTTAATTTTAATTTTATGGAAACAAGACGTGTTTCAATTTTTATTCTAAGCTGTTGTATTAATTTCTGGACCAGAAAGAATTTGCTCAAAACTCAGAAAGGGTTAAATCTGTGGATCAACATCCAACTGAGCCATGGTAATATTCTATCTTCTTGACAATTCTGTAATGCCTTCTGCATCTCCTAACTTTGATTTTCATATTCTTATCATGTAATGATTTCCATGCAGGATTCTAGTAAGTTTGTATTCAGGAACTCTTTGTATCTGGAACTACCAGTCACAGGTGAGCCATTGTTACTTTCGCCATTAATATCGAACTCCTAATTATCCGATTCGGGATTTTCATGCTTTCAATAAATCTTCCGGAAGGGGCTAACTTAATTTTACTGGTCCAGACCATGGAGAAGTCCTTCAAGGTCACTGAGTCACCAGGTACATGATTTTCTTTCATTTGTTCTTGATGTTGCCAACAGGTCATGACTTTGTATTTAACATCTGTTTTCTCGTTTGCAGTGAGGTCAGCCAAGTTCATAGCACGCGAAAACTGGATTGTAACTGCGGCTGATGACAAGTACATTCGCATATACAACTATGATACGATGGAAAAGATCAAAGAATATGAAGCACACACAGACTATATCAGGAGTGTTGCTGTCCATCCCACTCTACCATATCTGTTGTCATGTTCTGATGACAAGGTTATAAAGCTTTGGGATTGGGAGAAGGATTGGTCATGTACTCAGATCTTCGTGGGGCATTCGCACTATGTGATGCAAGTGGCATTTAATCCGAAAGACACCAATACTTTTGCTAGTGCATCGCTTGATGGCACCATTAAGGTATTGAAGGCACTGTTAATTTGTTGCAAATTACTTAACTGCAATATTTCTGGTGTCATGACCTTTGTGACACTTAAATTTTTACAATGTCCTGTTTCATTGTAGATATGGAACATTGGTTCTCCTACAGCAGAGTTTACCTTAGATGGCCACTCAAAAGGAGTTAATTGCATCGATTACTTCAGTTGCGGGGATAAACCATATCTATTGAGTGGCTCTGACGACTTTACTGCTAAGGTTTGGGACCAAATGCTGGTTATCAGCTTTCTGTTTAGCTCTATATGTACAGCGTACGATTATGATGCGTATGTGTGTCATACTAATTTGAATTTTATTTGTAAATTATTTTGGCAACAGGTATGGGACATTGAAACCAAAAGTTGTGTGCAAACTCTAGAAGGTCATGAGCACAATGTAACAGCTGTATGTGTTCATGCTGAGCTTCCCATAATAATTACAGTTTCTGAGGATGGGAACATTCACATATGGAATGCAACCACTTTTAGGTAACTTCTGATCCAAACTACTTACATTACAAATTAAATTGACTCAGTTTTCTGTTTAATTCTTGCTATTGCATCGCTTTGATCGAAACTCATGTTGTAAACGATTCTTGTTGTATCACAGGCTAGAGAACAAATTGAACTATGGTCTTGAAAGAGTATGGGCCATTGGACAGTTGAAAGGATCAAACAAGTAAGTTTCTTTTTTGTTCTTTCTTGTGGGTCAAGATGTGTATCTGAGAGGATGATTTTTCGAGTAACCGTTTGATATACAGGCATGTAAATGTGGCAAAGGACTCTCAATTTGTTGCCCTTAGCTTGTTAGGATTTGTTTTATTGCATTGTTTTACCAGCAGATTTATCAAAATAAACTTTCCTTGCCTCCTACAGGGTTGCATTTGGTTTTGACAAAGGAACCATTGTGGTTAAAATGAATGGCTCTCATACTTGGGATTCTGTTGACCTCCAAGCTTAGAAGGAAGGGTTGAAGGAATAAAGACATCGAATGCTGCGCGATTTGTACTGTGTTCTCCGAAGTAATTAGACTAAAGGAATAATTAATTTCACTTAAAACTTGCTGCTCCTGCTTTTACTGTTGTATGATTTGCAAATAAAACTTATCTTTGTGTGTTTTGTAGTATATCCCATGAGGGAACATGTTGTAAGGATCAATCGAAATTGAATGTTATATGTGTTCTTTAACAAATTACACTGGTGCATATAGTAGATTCAGTAAAATACATATGTAAACTGCAAATTACCAGTAATAAAACCCTTTATGTTCTTCCCAGAAATTTAGTTGGTGACTGCTGTTTACTGGTGCTGAATAAATTTGGTGAAAATAATAGAAATCTTGCCATACAAGGAAAAAGACGGAAGGCTAGACAGGACTCTAGGAAATTCCAGCCTCAAATCCAAAGGGTCTCAACCAGAAGTTTTAAAGACTAAGATTAGAACTCTCAAATGTATTAAAAGCAAAATCTGCATGAAGAACATACAAGAAGGCTCTCTCTTGTCCACAACATATGTCAAGAGAGGACGCTTAGCGTATGCTAAATAGAACCAGAAAATGCCATTAATTAAAGCAGACCTTGGTATATTAAATGTCAATCTGTTCTCGCAATAAGATCTGTAGTTCATAATAAAAGTTATGCATGAATTGGATTCATGGTCTAGCTTATTACTCAAGGATCTACAAATTAATTTCACCCTTTTTCTTTTCTTGTCTAAGACTGAGGCCTATAAATTCTAGGATTGTTTTACCTTCCACATGCACCTCAAAATTTCAAGAAAGAAATAGGGGATATAAAGAGCAATATGGATGGAAAGGGTTCCAGGAGGCTTTGTGCAAGCAGTACTCATCGTCATGTTGATGATCGTGTTTTCTGTGAGTCAAGTGCAGGCTCAGTCGATAATGTCCATCTTTTTTATTTTTGGGTGGAGATTATGTTGTTATTAATCCTCAGCCCTGATGAATTAACGCTGATGTGCAAACATGAATAGTTTTTTTTTTTCCTACTTGTGTTCAAAGTAGATTCTTACTTAAATTGCTTGATGTGTAACATGCAGAAAAGCTAGAAGGTTGTGCGGATTCATGCTCAGAAAACTGCAGAGAGGTGCAGGTAGAAAAGCTCTACAGACTGCAGTTAAGGATCATTGTAGGGTCCATGATATAAGTATTTGTGTTATGGTTGAAGTTAGAATAAGTGGTGCCAATTCTCTGAAAGTCCTTCAAAATATGGGTTTTCCAAGATATGAAAGGGTGGATGCCGTGGGTTTCTCTTGGGGTATTTGGGTTCTGTGGGAAGTGGTGAGTCTTTTCGACCAAGCCATCTCATCTCTGATCACTCTACCTTCTGGTCAAGTTTGGCTCTCCACTATGGTTTATGGCAGCCCTTGTAACACTAAGTGTGAGGCTCTTTGGCAGCACCTCGACTCTGTGGCAGCGACTCACCAATTTCCTTGGCTCATTATGGGGGATTTTAATGAATATCTCTTTGCCTATGAGAAGCGCAGCTCTCGGAGTTCCTTTAGAGCTGGTGGTATGAATGGGTGGAAAATAATAGTCTTATTGATTTAGGCTATAATGGGGCCAAGTTTACTTGGTCTAATATGCGTGGTGTAGGGGGTTTGGTATTGAGTAGACATGACAGAGGTCTTTGCAACCACCAATGGCGACTCATTTTTCCTGAAGCTTGTATCACTCACCTGGCAAGGGCCAAATCTGATCATTGTCCTCTTCTCCTTCAACTAGACCCAAGTGCTCAACCTCAAGCTCATCTTAAGCCTTTTAGATTTGAAACAATGTGACTTAAGCATGCTGATTTCCAGCGTTTTGTAGCTGATTTTTGGAACCAATACCATGGGAACCTACTGATTAAAATTAGGGAACTGCCCACACGGCTAAAAATTTGGAATTCCCAAGTCTTTGGCCATCTTTGAATTCGGAAAAAAATGGTGTTGGCTCTGTTGACGTGAGTCTCTTAATTAATCAAGGAGATTTATTTCCTTGATTAATTAAGGGATTTACTTTCCTATTTTTTATATCATTGATAAATCATTATATAATTAGGAGATACTTTCCTAATTCTTTACTGTATCTTATTCCTTATAAAGCTCACATGTAAACTCATATATATACCTCCTTATGGAGAAGAATAAACAACAAAAACCTAATTCATTCAAACCATATTCATATTTTAGCAGGCTTGGATTGCTGGTATCCAAAGTTCCTTATGTATACAGGACAACCCTTTCCTGGCTGACCTTGAATTTAATTTGCAGCAGGAATATGCACAAATTCTTGATCAAGAAGAGATGATGTGGATGCAAAAATCTAGGATCAATTGGAATAAGGATGGGGACAGGAATACCAAATTTTTCCATATGACAACGGTGGCCCGACGAAGAAGAAATAAAATCCATGGTCTCAAAGATGATACGGGGAATTGGATTACTAATATTGATGGCATTACAACTATTCACATATTTTCAGCAGCTTTTCAATGATGATCAAACTTTTTCAGGCACTTCTAGTCTCCCAAATATATTCCCTGAGGCTAATGAACACTTGCTAGACATGATGTTGCTCCTCGTGAACAATAGTGAAATTAAAAATAGTTTGTTCTCAATTGGCCCTCATAAAGCCCCTGGTCCGGATGGTTTTGCTGCTTGTTTTTATCAACAGTGCTGGGATGTTTGTGGTGATGAGGTGTGTGACCTTGTCAAACATGTGTTTTCTACTGGGAAAGTTCCCCCCGACCTTGCTAAGACCCTGATTGTGCTTGTCTCTAAGGTGCCTAGCCCTTTGTCAATGGCACAAATGAGACCTAATAGCTTGTGCAACACCACCTACAAGGTTATCTCAAAGATTCTGGTGAATAGGCTTTGTCCATTGCTCAAACAATTGATTAGCCCTAATCAAGTTAGCCTCATACCTGAAAGATCAATCTCAGACAATATTCTCTTGGCTTAAGAACTCCTACATAAATTCAGGCACTCCAAAGGGAAAAAAGGTTTTATTGCTTGGAAAATTGGCCTCTCTAAAGCTTATGACAGAGTGAATTGGAATTTTCTGGAGTATGTCCTGAGAGAGATCAATCTTCATGAGTCTACAATCCAACTAATCATGCAATGTGTCTCCACAGTTCAGTTCCAAATTCTTGTGAATGGTGAAGCTACCCCACCTTTTGTTCCTGCAAGAGGAGTGCGACAGGGGGATCCCCTCTCACCTGATTAGTGAGGCTATTGTCAAGAATGAGTGGAGAGCTGTCAGTATCTCCAGAAATGGCCCTAAGATCTCCTACCTGTGTTTTGCGGATGATCTGCTCCTTTTAGCTGAAGCGAGTACCAGACATGCTAGAGTGATGAAGCGATGTCTTGATAGATTTTGCCTAGCTTCTAGCCAGGTTATCAGTTTCGAGAAGTCTCAAATTTTTTGCTCTCCAAATGTTAATACTAGCCTTGCTGTGGAGATTGGTAGAATTTACGATTCTCCGCTGACTCTCAATCTTGGCAAGTATTTGGGGGTTCCTTTAATTCATAGCTGAATCACAAAGGCCACATATAGAAGTGTGGTGGACAAAGTGCAGCTGAAGCTTACTGCATGGAAAGGTAAGTTGCTAAGTTTGCCTGGCAGAGCTAGGCTAATCCAATATGTGGCTGCTTCTGTCCCATTGCATACTATGCAAACCGTTAAGATGCCTGTAAGTACTTGTGATGAGTTGGATAAAATTAATAGGAACTTTTTTGTGGGGCAGCAATGGTGACAACTCGAGAACCCACCTTGTCAATTGGGACTCTGTTTGTATGAGTAAGAAGAAAGGTGGTCTTGGCCTTAAGCATACGGCTCTTGTGAACCAATCTATGTTGGCCAAGGTTGGATGGAGACTGTTGCAACAAAAAGATAACCTTTGGTCCGATGCTTTGATTAAAAAATACCTACAAGGTAATAGCTCGAGCATTATCAGGAATGGAAGGCCTATGTCTTCTTCCCCCTCTCCTACATGGCGTGCCATTGAACATGGTGTTGATGTCTTGAAAAATGGAGTGAAAATTAGAGTGGGCGACGGGTTCCACACCCTCTTTTGGACTGATTATTGGTTTGGTGATGGCCCTCTGATTCAGAGTTTTGAGGGAGTGGATGAAGATAAACTCCAGTTGAAAGTTACTGACTACCTTGCTCATGGAACTTGGGATCTTCAGAAGTTAAAGGAAGACTTACCGCTTGAGATGGTTGCCCATATCATTTGTGTACCGGGTTATGCTGTAAACTTGACTCACCTATTTAGAAACATACGTTTAATGGTTCTTTTAATGTCAAATCTGGTTACAAGGCTAACTGGAGGGACTCTTCCAGTATGGATGTTAGCTGGGCCTTTATTTGGATTTTATTGGCTCCTCCTAAGATTAAATATTTTCTTTGGTTACTCTATAAAGACCGGCTATTAACTAAAGAACAAAGAGTTAGGTGCAGGATGACTCTGCATGCAAATTGTGACATTTGTAGTGCCCCTGTGGAGAATGTGGATCATATTGTTAGGAATTGTTTAATGGCTTCTCTTGTTTGGCGCCAATCCTCCTTGCCTGTAAGCCTGAACCTGTCGCAGGATAACAACTTGATTACTTGGGCTGGAAAAATTTACACAACTACACCTTAATAGGTTATGGGGTGGTGTGGTCTACTCTGTTTGCTTTCACATGCTGGTTCCTTTGGAAATGGAGGAATAAGAAGATTTTTGATCCTGGGTTTGTCTTCCCTTCCAATCCTAACCACATAATTCTTTTGGCTGCTGCAGATTGGCAACATGCCAACACTGATCTTGCTCATAAACCCATCCGCTCCCTAGCCACTCTATCTTGGCAATATCTTGCTGCAGGAGTGACTAAAATTAATACTGATGGTTGCCGAAATGAAGAGACTGGTCGCATTGCTGCTGGTGGTGTTCTTAGATCAAGCTCTGGGATGTGGGTTAAAGGGTTTGCTGCTAATATTGGTTATTGTCAAGTATTAGATGCTGAGTTATGGGTATCTACTATGGTCTCAAATCTGCTTGGGATATGGGCTGCCGTGATGTTGATCTGGAATCTGACTCAGCCGTTGTAGTGAATCTTCTCAATAAAGCTATGGATGTCCTCCACCCTCTTGCTACCTTGTTATGGGGCTGCCAGGACTACATCAAAAAATGTTGGGACTGGTCTATTTATCATGTCTATCGTGAATGCAATATGGTGGTTGATAGACTTGCTAACTTAGACTCTTGCCTTGGTTTGGGTCCCTATACCTTTCAAGTGCCTCCATACAGTATTAGGTCCTCGTTTCTTGATGACTTGTGTGGTCTTTGTAGGCCTCAGGCCGTAGTTTAGTGTTTTCTTTTGGGCATGGTCCGTCTTTTCATAAATAAAAAAAGAATAAAAGACTCTCAACTGGTATTTGTAATAGCAGACAATATATTGTTGAATAAGAAAATATTGAGAAGTTTCAAATTTAAATAAATCTATGATTGAGGTGGTTGTCGGGGCTGTCATTGAGGTAAGAAATCTATAATTTCGTGTCATAAATTTTTTACCTTTATCATCTGAACATGATATGAACTATCCACTTGCCCTCAATTTGAACCTTCTATCAACAATTGAACCAAATCCAAACCCATAAAAATTTTGTTTTTGAGGAATCCTAAGCCCAAAAATAATCCCCAAAAGAATTCTTGGCAGACCCCTATAGATGGCAAGATTGGACCAAATTGCCCCTCCATGTGAGGTGCACATGTTCAATAACTAACGGAAGTGAGAGAGTTTTGACATAAATTAACGGTTGTCCTTGAATTGCTCGGAATTGAAAACTACAGAGACAAAATTGATCAAATTGAAACAACATGGACCAAAATGGTAAAAGTGGCAAACTATAGAGAGAAAAATGACTTATTGCCTTACTAATAAGTAAATTATCGACGTATACATTGACATATTATTTGATGAGAAGAGAGGTTGACAGAAGATGAGGAAAGATGGAAGATGGAGAAGAAAGGTTGACGGCTAGTGATGGTGCACATAGAAGGAATTAAGACTCAATGAGATTTAGGTTATTTATTTAATAAAATGAGATGGACTAGAATTGTGTACGGTTGGTTCTGTTGCACTACTATAGCATCGATGCCACAACTCCAAAAATACTTTGACATTTGTATTAAAAAAATATATATAATTAGTTTGGTTAAGTGCAAATCGCTAATATGGTGTAAAAACCATGAGTCGAACTGATCAAGCCGAATTTGGTTTGGTGTTTGAGCCAAGGTTGACATTTTTTTTCCTTCAATTTTTCTCATTTCAGTCCACCAGTTAAACTGTTTTTTCCCCACCCCTACAGAGGGTATGTGTATGTGCATCTCTTGGTTTCATATGCCTCCTAGGGTTAAGGAGAAAGGCGTTTTGGAATACCATAGCCGGAGCATTGGTAGCTGATGGGTATTTTTTTGTTGCTGTCAAAATTAGAAAAAAAGAAGAGAATTTTTTCACACACACTATGTTAGTGGTTCAAACTGGAGATCGCTAATATGCAATTCAATATCCTTTTTTACTAGGTTAGACTTTGTTGGTGATGGTGATTTCAATGAAGTCCGGTGGCCAAAAGTCCAGCAGCTAATGGGCCGTACGCCTAATGAATTTTAATCATTTTCCTATTTTCGAGACGGTAAGCCCATATGTGCCAGCATGGAATCCACGTCAACGGCACAGATGACACCACATTGTTCACATTTCACACCAAAAGAGCTACCAATCGACAAATCTCCACCGTTCATCAATCCACGTCCCAACATCATCAGAAACTGTACGATCTGACACCAAGAACCGGCTTTGCCCCACCAATGGCACTATCGTAAAATTACTCACTTAACCGCAAAGCTTTGCTTGATCTCGTCGTATTTACAGAAAGAGAGCTCTCTCCATATGCAAAAGACCAAAATCTCTCTCCCTCCCCTCCCTCTCTTCTTCTTCTTCTTCTCTCTCTGTGCTCGGATCACCTGGATCGCTAGGGTTTCTCTGACTGTGATCTTGGCCGGAGCTCTGCGAAAATGGTGAGTCTCTGATCTCTTCCGGCTTCCCTGAACGTTGTCACATTAGGCTGCATCTTAGATCTGATTCAAATCCGTTTTGATTTGGTGCCAATCTCTCATTGCTTGACTAAATGCATCAATTTCAGTGAGGGTGTTGCAATGTATTAGGCTTTGTTTGGTTGCTTGGAATTCGATGTTTTCTTAATTTCCATCTTATTTTTATTTCCTTTTTTCGCAACCAAACTGAGCATAACGTGAATTTCGTCGAGATCTTCTGTTCAATATGATCAAATTTCGATTCTCAGTTATCTACTTTCTCTATCCAAAAAGAAATCCTAGTAAATAAATTAATTTAAGATTTGGTGTATCAATTTGGCACTGATTGGTTTTCTTTGCTTTTTCAATGTATTAACAGCCTCTCAGACTGGAAATCAAGGTGCGTTTTATTGAATTCCTTTAATCTATCTTCTCTATGTGGATCAGATCTCGATCTTAATAGTTATATCCTGAATTGTGTGACAAGTAGTCTAATTCTAATCTTCTGGTTCAGAGAAAACTTGCTCAAAGATCAGAGAGAGTAAAATCTGTGGATCTACATCCAACAGAGCCATGGTAAATGCATTACTTTCATTTCACTAGTCTTGCTTATTAGTATTCCGTTAAAATTGTTCATAAAAATGTAATTTGAGCAATGCCATGCATCCCAGCTCCTCTTCCTGATGTCTGTCATATTTCTTTTTTCTTTGTAAACTTTTAATCTGGGAATGCACTTGGTACTCAAATTAGGATAGCATCCTAGAGAATTGGTGAAATGATAAGCTACGCAATTGATGGTTAGTTATTGAGGTAGCAGTGTCAGACAAAGGATATGGCTACATTTTGCAGGAGGCAGCACCCATTGGATGGGGTGACATGGCTGCAATAGGGATTCTTATTCTTTTTTTTATTTTTTCAAATTTCAAGCCTTGTCTTATTAGGTAATTGTATAAAAAGACTAATTATAGTAAAAAATTGCATTAGAAGTGGGGAAAGCACTTTGGTTCTCTTGCCACTTAGTTAGGATAGGATCCAAGTTGTTTTGGTGCAACTGTATTTTTTGTGGTTTACCACATATTATTAGTAACAATGAGATTGTATCTCTGAAAATGATGGAGAAAGCTTGATGAATTACTAATTTGTTGAATGACACTTATACTGCAGGATTTTGGCGAGTTTATATTCAGGAACTGTGTGTATTTGGAACTACCAGACACAGGTATGATCTATATAATACTACAAGTAGCATTTCCACAACCAAGTAGTACTGAAATCATTTCTGAAAATGGAGGGAAATATATGGTGCCTTTTGATAAAAGCCATCTTTGCTGTTTGGATATCAAGTAATTGAATGATGATCATGATGACTCTTTTTATATTGTTATAACTATGATCCATTGCTAACTACGTGCAAAATTTGATCTTAACATTTACTGATATGTGCAACTATCTTGTGAGGCATTGTTGCACTATGACAATTGAACTCTGTGGACTGTATGGCTAGCTTCATTTGTTAAGACATGATAAAAACAAGTCTTTTGGTCCAAAGTGAAAGAGCTAGAAGTGAAGTGATGGAACTTGTACAACCAGAAGATAATGTATGAGGTTTTTTGCTAAATTTAAGCCACTGTACTGAAGCCTTGATCACTTTAGATACAAAGAGGACCTCACTTGTAACAAATTTATTAACTGATTAGATGAAACAAACCCTAACTAAGGGCGAGGAAGCAATTAGTGATTTACTGATTGACTGTCCAAAGACAGGATTTGTGTACAATGGAATTCTTTTTTTCTCTTTCTGATCAGATGTACTCTTAGACATTGAGCATAGATGGCTACTGTCAATTTATGCTTATGTTCATTTGACAAATCTTCTCTCTAAAGCTATACATAACTTATATTTTAATTTTATTTCGAAAAATTCTTATTGACACCCAGTAGGGTGGATGTTCAACTTATAGAATGCTTTGATTGGCATAATAATACAAATATACAAAATAATAACGTTTTCTAATATAGCTTTTTAACCCTGAGTGATGATAAGACTGGGTTTGTCATTGTTCTTCTCTTCGGCTGGGTGTCTTTCGGTCTGCTGAATCCTTACAGTTAACTATGTGATGCTATCAAAGAAAGACAAATATTTGGTGTTCCTTCCTCTGAGAGTTGTCTTAAACTTATAGCTAGCTTTGAAATTTTAGGTTCTTTAAATGGTTAGAGTAAGCATATGATAACTTGAATCTTCTTGTTACTGTTTCAGACCATGGCTAAATCTTTTGAGGTCACAGAGTTACCAGGTATTTTATGAGATGCTACTTTACCTGTTTGCATTTCTTTTATGCGTGATAGACATTTCTTTCTGGCATTTTCCCCAATAAGATAATTATCATGCTTTAATGTCTAAGTCATTGGTCTGCAGTTAGGTCAGCCAAATTTATCGCACGCAAGCAATGGGTTGTTGCTGGAGCTGATGACATGTTCATTCGTGTATACAATTACAATACAATGGATAAAGTTAAAGTATTTGAGGCACATACAGACTACATTAGGTGTGTTGCTGTCCATCCAACACTCCCATATGTGCTATCATCATCTGATGATATGCTTATCAAGCTCTGGGATTGGGACAAGGGTTGGGTTTGCACGCAGATATTTGAAGGACATTCCCATTATGTCATGCAAGTGACATTTAATCCAAAAGATACCAACACATTCGCAAGTGCATCTCTTGATCGCACCATAAAGGTATACATGGCATGTTCTGGGGGATTTCTTGCATACAACACTTTTTGTGTAATGGTGCTAACTGTGCTACTGGTTTTTTGTTTTTCCCCAGATTTGGAATCTAGGTTCCCCAGACCCAAATTTTACATTGGATGCCCATCAGAAAGGAGTAAATTGTGTTGATTACTTTACGGGTGGTGATAAGCCTTATCTAATTACTGGTTCTGATGATCACACTGCTAAGGTCTCCCTTAAGTTATCCTTTTTCTTCAAATTTTTTTTGATTATATATCTGTGGTGATTTGGAAAAATTCACTCATAATCCTGTGCAAGCAGGTGTGGGACTATCAAACCAAAAGTTGTGTCCAGACACTTGACGGCCATACACACAATGTTTCTGCTGTATGTTTTCATCCTGAACTTCCTATAATAATAACAGGGTCTGAGGATGGAACAGTTCGAATATGGCATTCAACTACTTACAGGTAATTACTGTGCTGTTTTCTGCATCTTCGTCCTAGGATGTTATATCTTTTGGGTAGTCGTTCAATTTTTTTTTTGGTTCTTACAATTTTGTTTTTGAAATTTATTTTACTTTTAAATGTATATTTTAGAATTATTTTCTCTATTTTCAAATCATCGAATATTGAGGCCTTGGATAATTGTGTGGGCATCTACAGGCTTGAGAACACATTGAATTATGGGCTTGAAAGAGTTTGGGCTATTGGATACATGAAGAGTTCAAGGCGGTGAGTTTTATAGTTCTCTTTGCACCTTAAACATTCTTTGCATTTCTCTATTCAATGCAATTTACCGATAGATATTAGAACTATGTCAAGCTGTTCTAAATTCATAAATACATAACCTTCTTCTTGAACTCTGTCAATTTACTGTGAAGTAATATATATATATATATATATATATATATATATATAGATTTGCTTGCATTCATGAAAAAAGTGCATCTTTTGTCTCCTTACAATTAAGTCTTGGGTTGTTAATTTCCTTGAGAATCAGACATCATGACAAGTTTGTGGGAAAATGGATTCAGTTAAGTTGTGGAGTATGTTTCAAAGCTGCATTTGTGATGTCCTATAAAATAAACTGTACCTAAGATGTTTTTCTTATTCTCATCAACTTGTGCAGGGTTGTAATTGGGTACGATGAAGGAACCATTATGGTAAAACTTGGGCGTGAAGTACCTGTTGCAAGTATGGACAATAGTGGAAAGATCATTTGGGCTAAGCATAATGAAATTCAAACCGTGAACATTAAGAGTGTGGGAGCTGATTTTGAGGTATGACCTCATTCAGATTGACTCGTTTCCTTTGCCTAACTCCTCTTCCTCTTTGTTTGTTTACATCAGTCGTTTTATGTTTGCTTTGCTACGTAGGTTACTGATGGAGAGAGATTGCCTTTGGCCGTTAAGGAGTTGGGTACATGTGATCTTTACCCTCAGGTCTGGCTCTTTGATTCTTCTTTTTAATTATCCTCCAATTTGCTTCAGATAAAGTGATTTCTTATTCTTGTTATAAGAGAAGTAAAGATTTTAGTAGTCAATGAGAAAGATTTGTGTTTAGCTGTGGATGGACACTGTAATTGAATTATTTGAGGAGTCCAAAGAATTTTATAGAGAAATGGGTCCTGTTTCCACTAATATTTGTCTCTGGGATTATTCATTTGCAGATTAAAAAAGCATTGAGGTGTAAAACATGTCTATAGGATGTAGACTTCGCTTTAATAATTGTGTGGGTCTGCTTTACATACATTGGCTGATTTCTTCCTGATCAATTTTTGTTTACAGAGCTTAAAGCATAATCCCAATGGGAGGTTTGTTGTTGTTTGTGGAGATGGAGAGTACATTATATATACTGCTTTGGCCTGGAGAAATCGGTCATTTGGTTCTGCTTTGGAATTTGCTTGGTCATCTGATGGAGAATATGCTGTTAGAGAGAGCACATCTAAGATTAAGATTTTCACCAAAAACTTCCAGGTTTGTTTATTTTTTGGTTTATTGACCCCTACAGTATTTTAGTCTTCATGGTAAAAGTTCAATACAGAACAAAAGTAGTTTCCTGCTGGAAATTGGTTTCATTTTTCTTAGTCTTATTTGTTAAAGGACAACATATTGGGGTTGGCTTCTTTTTTTTTTTCCTTTTTCCGGTCTTTGTTATATCAAAATGTTCTGCTCGAATATATTAATGCTAGCTGTCAATTCTGTGCCACTTGCAATTTCTTTGTACTGTTAACGCTACATTAATTTCAGCATCTTAGTTATAGTTCTTCCGGGGTTTTAGATCCATTACTAGATTCTAGATGTTAAAAACTTCCTGTTAGAGGACATGAGTTTATTTTAATGGAAGTGTCATATTTCAGGAGAAGAGGAGTATTCGACCTACATTTTCGGCATCTTAGTTATAGTTCTTCCGGGGTTTTAGATCCATTACTAGATTCTAGATGTTAAAAACTTCCTGTTAGAGGACATGAGTTTATTTTAATGGAAGTGTCATATTTCAGGAGAAGAGGAGTATTCGACCTACATTTTCGGCTGAACATATTCATGGGGGAACTTTATTGGCGATGTGCTCAAATGATTTCATATGTTTTTATGATTGGGCTGAATGCAGGTTGATTCGGCGAATTGATGTAAATGTGAAAGTGAGTCCCCACCTCCATTAAATAGCCTTATAATTGCTATTTTCATTTTTCTTTAATTCAACTTTCTTTTGAAAATGTCAGAATCTCTATTGGGCTGATAGTGGTGATTTAGTGGCTATTGCCAGTGACACCTCGTTCTATATTCTGAAGTACAATGTAAGCTTCTTCACTAGTTGGATTCTTCTTTCCCCCATTGTTTCTTAAGCTCTCATCATTCATCTTTATGTGATTTCATATGATAATGGTGCAGCGGGACATAGTCTCTTCTTATTTAGATAGTGGAAGACCTGTAGATGAACAAGGTGTTGAAGATGCATTTGAGCTTCTTCATGAAATGAATGAACGTGTCAGGACTGGTTTATGGGTTGGGGATTGTTTCATTTACAACAACTCCGCCTGGAGGCTTAATTACTGTGTTGGTGGCGAGGTATTGTGTACTGTTCATTGTGGGTCTGCAAGTGTCATTTATATCCTCATGGAGTCGCAAAGATTTAATATTTGCACCAAGGTGAATAAATTTTGACTCTTATTTTAGGTAACCACAATGTTCCATTTAGACCGACCAATGTACTTGTTGGGTTATCTTGCCAATCAAAGTCGGGTGTATCTGATAGACAAAGAGTTCAAGTAAGTGTACTTTTGGTTTGTGTTATTGGAAGTCATGACGGTTATCTTCATCATTTAGCAACTTACATGTGTCTTTGTTTTAATTTTACATTTGCAGTGTGATAGGGTACACACTACTTCTGAGTTTGATCGAATATAAGACTCTTGTGATGCGTGGAGACCTTGAAAGGGCGAATGAAGTTTTACCTTCAATTCCTAAAGAGCATCATAACAGGTACCTATTAGTTTCTGAATTTGGCATAATGAGATCAAATTGCCCTTTATTTCTGGTGCAATATGGTGTATCTGGCTATTTCCACCCCCGTGTCCTATTTCCCCACCCACCTTATCTTCCCACTCACCATGTAAATTTGAAAATAGGACACGGGGGAAAGTGAGTCGACACACCGACGAGAAATTATTTCCCTAGGAGCATAAAGAATTTTACAAAACGGGTCACCTAGAAGCATATGGAAATAATTTCTTTATTAAATTCTTTACAGTTGTATAATTTTAATTTAAGGTTTCTAAATTGTCACTTGGTGCTTCTGATACCACAAATTTGCCCTCCACCTGCTGCTATTGAATTTAATAGTAATATGCTTTGCTGATCTTTGGAAAAGTTTTTTATAGACAAATTTACCATATCTGTACTGTTTCTTTCCCTATGCTGATTATATTGGACTTCAATATACTTCTGTTGAATTTTTATTTATTTAGTTTCAAATTTCAATGCAAAAGTCTCATTTCAAATTGGGGATCTTAACATATTATAAGGGTTTTGGGTCTAATGGTCCCTCAACTTTGACCTGATTTGCATTTTGGTCCCTCAATTTTCAAAATCGTTCCCGTGGTCCTTCAACCTCACTTTCGTTAGGACAAATGGTCCTGCCGTCAATTTTGTTATCTTTTATGTTAAATGCAGGGGCAAAATGGTATTTTTGTATTATTTTTAATTTCTGCACCCATTTTCTTTCTCTTCTCTCTCCAGCATCCATCCCTCTCTTCCATTCTTGTTTTTCAGTTCGTAAAAAATATGCAACTCCGTTACTCTCTCTTCAGTCACTCCTTCATCACCTATTGATTTCTCCCCTTTCTTTCCCTAATATATTTAAATTGAAGATGAAAAAGTGATAATGGAATGGCTCATTATGGAGAGAGATTCCTCAGATCTTTAGGAGAGAAAGTGACACCGGAAAGTATTCTCCCCCGAACCGCACTCGACAGATCCTGAACCCAACAGTGTCTCTCTCAGCCACACTATTTCTAAATTTTCCAAAATCCCCCAATACATAATAAAATTTGAAGGAAAAAAAAGAAGAGATTCCTCAGATCTGATGTGGGATGCTGACTGTGGAACCCCTGTGACAGGGAGGTTTTTCTCCCAGAGTGAATCAATTTCCGATTTTGACCCTCAACAGTACACCATGTGCCATGCACATGCTCAAATTTAACAGAAAAAATTAACAAAACTGACGGCAGGACCATTTGTCCTAACAAAACTAAAGTTGAAGGACCACGGGAACGATTTTGGAAATTGTGAATCGGGTCAAAGTTCACGGACCATTGAACATTAAAACCCCATATTATATGACATTTCTCTTTTAAGTTGAATATTGTATTCCATTCTGTTTTTCATTGGTCATAAATTGAAAAGTAATGTTTGATAAGTGAATGATTCCTTATATCCTAATGGATAATTTTCTGTACTTGTAGCGTGGCTCGTTTCTTGGAATCACGGGGTATGATAGAGGAAGCACTTGAAGTGGCCACAGATCCTGATTACAGATTTGAGCTAGCCATACAGCTTGGTAGATTAGAAATTGCAAAGGTAAGTCCAAGGAGACAACTAGCTTGGGAGGTTCTGTTTACTTGAGGATTTATATATTTTGTAGTCTTATAATAAATGATGTGGTTATTTCCCAAGTGTTCATTCACGTTGTTTCTTGCAGGAAATTGCCACAGAGGTGCAAAGTGAGTCTAAATGGAAGCAGTTAGGTGAATTAGCTATGTCTACTGGAAAGGTATATTGTTTATTTATTCTCACTCACTTGATACACATATTGAATCCTTACCGACAACCACATTTATCGTCCTGTTGATATTTCCCCTGGTATCTTTAACCATCGAATTGATTTAATCTCTTCGTCTATATTACATTGTTGCAGTTAGACATGGCCGAGGAATGTTTAAAGCATGCCATGGACCTGAGTGGTTTATTACTGCTCTATTCTTCTCTTGGGGATGCTGAAGGAATAGCAAAACTCGCAACCCTTGCTAAAGAACAAGGGAAGAACAATGTTGCATTCCTTTGTTTATTCATGTTGGGTCGATTGGAAGAGTGCCTTGAGTTGCTGGTTGCAAGGTAATTCCCTATTTGTTTCATTGAAGTATGACTACACGAATCATGCTTTTTAAAATTAATGATTAATGGAGCATCCTCTTTGCAGCAACCGGATACCTGAAGCTGCTTTGATGGCTCGATCTTATCTTCCAGGCAAGGTCTCAGAGATAGTAGCTATTTGGAGAAAAGACCTGAGCAAGGTGACATTTTAGGACATTTCTGTGCATGTCTTATTTTAGACACTCCGATCTCATGCCTGAATTTCTTATTTGGCTTAATTTGATGTAAGAAATTTAGAAATGACAACTTTGCATAGAAAACTCATAGCATTGTTTTGTTAGGTACAATAGTTATAATGGGCTGGTTGTCCATGTGGCAGTCTCATATTATCTGTTAGAGATATCACTTATCATAGTCACAGTGGCATACAACTGAGGTTTTTTATATTTATTTATTTAGAATTTTGAACATTTCTATTGAAAATATATAGGCAACAATCTCTTTTATGTGTATATTTTTTGTAGGAAATTTCAGGTGGCAATTTTACTTTTCAAAGTTAAAGAAAAGTTCTCTTGACTCATTTTAGAACTCATATCTCTAGAAACTTTCACCAGAATCGGTTTTATTGTTTCCAGCTTTCAAAATTCATTTCCACAAACATCCATGTTGATTAACTTCCTCCATAGTGGATTTGTTGCATCTTTTGGCTTTGATTGATTTGTTATTCCTTGTTGTTCTGTATGTGTCTTTCACAGTATTCAGTTTTTCTACCGTGATTTCTTTACGATCCTTTCTGTTTTTGATATAGTGTGCCATGTTAAATAATGGAGTCACACGAAAAGGCAATAACTTCATATAGTTGTGCTGTTATGCTAAAGTATAATACATTGCGTTGCTGCCCACTCAGCTTGTGAAAGTCTTATCGCAAACCTTTGAGAAAACTAACACTTCTGGGAAGATAGACTTTTGCTACTCTTCTTAGAAGATACAACACAAACGGAGAGGAAAACATGCATGCACAGATGCATAGTGCAATTATTTACATATGCAAAAGCATTGGGTGCATATATGTGCGTGCACTTATTTATCCTTTCCTAGTAATGTAGGAGCTTTTATTGTGATTCAATGTTTACCTGCAGGTTAATCCAAAAGCTGCTGAGTCTTTGGCTGATCCTGAAGAGTATCCTAATTTGTTTGACGATTGGCAAGTTGCTCTTTCTGTTGAATCTAGAGCTGCAGAGAAAAGGTACCTCTGCACATTGTGTGTGTTTGTGTGTGTCTGTACATGTGTTGAATGTGTTCTTGCAAGCTGTAAACTACTATCATTTGACTTGGCACAACTCGAGAACTTCCTATCAAATGTTCTCTTTTGGCTTAACAACTTTTCCCTCAGGATGTTAGTTGCTCTTAGTCATGGTTTATTATATCGATTTTGTATGGCTTTTTATTAACTGTTCTCTTTTGATTTTTTTTAGGGGTGTTTATCCTCCTGCAGAGGAGTATGTAAACCATGTTGATAAAGCACACATCACCCTTGTGGAGGCTTTCCGGAACCTGCAAGTGGATGAGGAGGAACCTCTTGAAAATGGGGAAGCAAATCATGAGGTATACAATGGATGCCAACTTTATTTTAGTTGGAGGTTTTCTTTCCCATGAACAATTTGTTTTGGCTGGTTGATATTTGCATGATAAGATATGCAGATTTCCTGCCTGTCTTCTAATGGATATTGTTTCTCTTTTATGCAGTCAACACGTTTGACTACTTTTTGTTAACCTTGTTTAATGTTTGTTCTGTATGATTGATACAAAGTCAGGTCTTCTAACTTCTAGATGTATTTGTGAAGCTGATGTTGTTTTTATTGATGTAAAGTGAAACCATATTATTGTTAACTCTCTCTTTGCTTTTATTTTATGAATTGGGTTTTAAACACTTGTGCTTCATTTGCCCTTTTGATCTGTTCCATCTATAGGTTTCTGAACAGAACGGTGAACAGAACGGGGAACAAACTGCCGAGGAACAGACTGCCGAGGAACAGTATGGAGAAGAAGGGAGCCAGGAGGAGGCTGTTGTGGTGGATGCTGATTCTACGGATGGTGCTGTACTCATTAATGGTAACGAGGCTGACGAAGAGTGGGGTACGAATAATGAAGGAACCTCGTCAGCCTAAAAAGCTATTGGTTGGGCCAGTGTGAAAATCCAATTTTGTCTCTGGTGATTAATTGATTCTAAAGTGCCATCTCTGACTCCCATTCTGACAACTTTCTGATTTCACTACTTATAACACTTTCTCTACTAACATCTATTGGAGATTTTAAATAATTTTAATCAATATTGTGCATACAATATCTACTGCTAATGCTGACGAATGGGTGTTCCATATATGGGAAATGCCTCAGCATTATATCAGTGAGCTGTGTTTATTTTTCTAGTTATGGTTATTGTTGCAATTAGTTATTCCCTGTGGAATAACTGCAACCGAGTTTTGAATATTTGATTGCAAGCGGTGCCATTAAGGTTTTTTTTGTTCTTAAGTAAGATAAACTTAACGAAAAAGAAGTGTCTGTCCTTTGTGTTCGGGGAAATACAAAGAGAAAGACTAGGAAAAGAATCTAACATCTGAGTTGTATAGAGACCAAAAACTCCCCAATAAGCAGTAGGCACAACTGTGATCTACTACTTAAACCAAGAGACAAATTGGATTTTGTGGAGCCTTTTTTTTTTTTGTCATATGCTTCTGTGTAGCTTAGTTGTTTTCTATTGCTGTTTTGGCTTTCTGCTTGTTTGATTGCAGTATTGGCTTTCTGCTTGTTTGATTGCAGTATTGGCTTTCTGCTTGTTTGATTGCAGTATTGGCTTTCTTCGAAACATTCTTTTCTCATCCTTTCTGATAATTAACTTGTATATGCTGAAACTTGGTGGTTTTGCTTTTTGCAATCTGGTAGAACCATATGAGGATTTTTGGTCTCTCTATTAGCTGTTGTATGCTCTGAGGAGTTTAATAGTGGGAACAAAGGCATTTGTTTCTTTGCTTGTGTTTGCTTAGTTCTCTAGGCAGATTGTTTTTTTTGCATCCTAATCCTTTCATCTTTTACTGTTTGCAGTGCTTACACCACGTCACTAGGTCTGACGAAGACTGCTGGTCCAGCTGTATGGATCCTTTACAGAGGTAAGAAAAGCTTCATTAATGGAACATGCAATCAGATGGTGTATAATCATAGTTTTCAATTCTCTGCTAGATGAACTCACTCTATGAATAGGCTAGGTCGGGCATATTACACAGACTGAATCTCACATTTTTGCATTTAAGAAGCCAGACACCCTGCACTTTTCTGTTCCAAAGTGAACATAAAAGTGCTATTTTGTAGGAGGGGGGATTAATTCATTACTGTCATTAATCAAGAAAAAAAGTGTCTGAAAGATTGTTTTAAATTGTACATGGCAAATACATGTTACAAAAATTGACACTAAAATAACTTCAGATCTGGTACTACAAATAATTCATCTAAACCATTCTTATGGTCTTATGTCCTGTGTGCCCTACCCGTTTTTATTTCTGATGGGTAAGAATAAAACAGTTCCATTTGGTATATAATATTATCATCTGTCATGATATAATTGCTTTAAGCAAACAGTTCTTAAGGCTGACCGAATTCCAAGCAACTCTCTATTCATATGACAAAGCTGTTATGTTCAGCAATAATTGCACTGGTGCTAGTCAATACCCAGTCATTTTGATGGTCTCTTTTTCTGTTTCCCATTGGCTTTTTCGTTTTTTTTTTTTCCCGCTGACAGGTCTCCTGCAAGAGGCTGGCAAAGAGGTGATGTAATGGATCGGTTGTCTCTGATACCCGGTGGTGTGGCTTGTAACCAAGTTATAGTTTGTCATGAGGCACAACATATAGTTTGGTAGCTTTAGTTAGTTTGCTCTTTCAATTGCAGCTTTTAACATATTCTTTGAGGCCATCTTCCCATCATACAATTTTCTTGTGCCATTGTGAATGTAGAAAGAATTGAGCTAGGGATAAGGTCCACCCCCTTTTCCATTCATCAAATTTTAGATATTTGGTTCCCCTTGACTCTTTGTGTGTTTTGGGAATTGAATTCTTTTATGCGACTGATTGTAAACGTGTATTATTCATAAAGAGTATATACATTTTTAGCATTACACCAACTTTGCCGCAACGTTGGTTAGCTTACCTACCTTTTTGTTGCCATAATAATCCCACGAGGAAGAAGAAAAAAAGAAAAAGAAAAAGAAGAAAGAACAGAAAGATATTTGATTAATTTTTTTTCCCTTAATCGTGTTTAAATTTCATGCACGTGGAGCCCATTAATTTGAAAAGTGCAACTGAACTTTGTACCAGCATTTTAATCTTTATAGCTCACTTTCTTTTAAAATTGTCGGCGATTGTAGCATCTTGGTCCTCAAAGGTTCACTTTAAAAGTAAATAAATAAAAAAATAAATATATCAAAGATCTTCCAAATAAAATAAAAAAAATCAGTGCATGAATGATTCTAAATTAGGTAAATTTGAAATAACAATTTGGTTTTTCATCTGCGATGATTATTAATAGAAATTTAAAATAACTTCTTCACCTCCCTCATAATAGGCTTATCAATGCGATGTAGCTACCAAATTAGATAACTCCTAAGATTTTTACAAATAACTTAGGTCCGACCTATGAGAGGAAAAAGAAATTTGGCGTTCGAAAGTTTTTGTATAGGATCATGCTAGGAACGCCACATTATTAGACAACTTTATCTTTTTTTTTTCTTTGAAAAAAAGCAATACAAAGAGATTCTCGGATGAGACTAAGCAGTCACCGACCGTTCTGACGCGCCCCTGACCTATCTTGATTAAGACCGAAAACTCTCTAAAATGGAGCCTGGTTTAAGCTGTCAAACAAATTATAGAATAGAAAAAAAAAGAACCACTAGTAGGGATATGGATGGAGTCTCGCTTAGTAAAGAGAGTTGTAGATTAGTAGAAAGTAAACAGAAGTTAATAGTTTGCAGATTTTGGGAATTTTCAATTTGAGGAAAAAAAAAAAAAAAAAAAGAGCAAGGAGGATAAATTTTAGAGCTTCATTGACTTGACATGCTGATTCCGGGCCAGAATTTTCCGGAAGCCCAATTTCAATGGGTTTTCCTACCCTAAACGCCACGTGTCACAAAATGACCTAAATTACATGTAAATCCTATAAATCCATATGTGAGAAATGGTATCGTCATTTTAGTATCTGTACGCACACCATTAAAACCCCTTCATAGCTCAATCAAAAAGGGGAAGAAACCCTTAAACTCTTCCATATCCAAATCTTTCCCAATCAATCTCTCAATTACATTCTACATAAGCAACCCAAAACCCAAAAGAGCACAATTTCAAAAAACCAGCCATTAATTTCTGGATCTCTCTCTAGGTTCTGCTTCTGCTGCCGCGTCTGCGGCTCTTTGCTTGTCGGTAAGTCCAAGCCCATTCTCCATTTCTCGTTTCCATTTTTTATTTGAAACTCAGTCACTGAATAATATCTTGGGCTTCTTATATAGTTTAATATTTTCATGATATTTGGTTCAATTTTAATTTTTTTGGTGGGTTATGCAACTTGTTTATCTTTTTCTGGGTTATTTTTTTTTTTAGGTTGCTTGTGCTTTTCTTGATTTGGTTGAATAGTTTTTTCTTTGAATCATGATGACCCAGTTCGTTAAATTTTTCGGAATTTGCTGGGAAAGTAGGGTTTTAGCTGTTAACCCTCCTTTGGTGCCTGAGGAAATTGGTGAAAGATTAGAAAATCTGGCGGAAAATAAAATAGAAGTTTCAATCGTTGTTCATGGTATTCTGAAACACACTCAACTGGTGCTATTGAACTTAGGGTTTTCAACAAACTCTTTTATTTATTTATTATTTTATTTTTAGAACGACCCCAATAATTTTTCATTTAAGCAGTGTAGATTCTTGTTATTAGTTCTACTCTTGACTTCTCCTAGCAGTTAAGTACTGTATTTTCTTATGTTTTCTGGTGTACTTATTAACTTTCAATTTGTTTTTTCTGTTCTGTGTCTATGCATGTGATGAACAATAGTGGATAAGAAAATGCATTGTTTTGTACTTACTTATTTGTAATATTTTTAGTTAAATTTATGGAAAAACTAATCACATTTTGTATAGTCCATTATGGGTGGAATCAAGGTTCTGATGTTTTGTAAGACAAATTTGGTCGACTTTTTAGGTGATATGGAATGTAACTTTCCTTACCTTTGTCACACGTAAGTTGGTGTCCCTTTTTTTTTCCTGTATTTTCTGGTCTGTTGAATTTTTTGAAGATCTCTTCTGACTGACAGAGATAAACAGTTGCGGACTTTTTCATTAATAGTTCATATTGAAGATTCTTTATTATGTGAAGGGTTCTTTGATTAGACTTGGTGTACTGCAACTCATGGTTGTGTTAATCAGTGCTGTTTGTCCCTCACATGGATTTGCCTATTAAGTTTTCTCTGCATTTGGTAGTAATAATAATCTATGAGTTTAACATCCTTGTTTGTCTGATTATCTTGGCTCTGCAAAAAAGTATAATTTTTGAATGATTTGCAGATATTGGCTTTCCAAACAGTTGAGGGACTGATTCTTTAATTTAACTCTCTCGGTTCATTTTTCAATGGCGGATTCGGAAAATGCCCTTCCACCTTCTAAGAAGCGAGCTGCTGGAAGGGAACTCTCTCGGGATAACCCAGGCCTTGATGACGAAGAAGATGCTCTTGAACAAGAGACTGGAACTTTCAAGAGGGCCAGTGAGGAGGTGCTGGCAACCCGAAGAATTGTTAAGGTTCGCCGCCAGCAGCCAGCATCTGGTCCTACTTCCAATCCTTTTGCTGGTATACAGTTGGTTCCTCCAACAGAAGGAAGCGCAGTCCCTGCTGAAGTTACAGCTGCTGCACAACCTGCCAGTGAGATAAGGGTTTCAGATGAGGAGAATAAGCAGTCAGAAAGCAAGGTTGAGCAGGTTGGTGCTGAATCAGCTGCTGATAAGGAGAATGTTGTGAAGGAGAACACTGAAGTTTCAAGTGAAGCAACGGAACCTGAGGTTGTACATGAACCAGCTGTGGGAGAAAATAAGACAAATGAGGGTGAGACTGAAAATGAGGAGAAGACTGAAAATGAAGATAACGAAGATAACAAAAACGAAAATGTAGATCCAAGTCCGGAAGGTACTTCTTTGAGCTCATTCCAACAGCTTTCGAGTAGTCAAAATGCCTTCACAAATCTTTCTGGAACTGGGTTTTCCACTTCCACCTTTTCCTTTGGGCTTATTTCAAAGGATGGTTCCACATTGGGTACTGGCTCTGGTTCTCTCTTTGGATCAAATAATGATCAGCCTTCTGGTCTTGGTCTCTCGAATAATGGAAATTCTTCAAAATTTGGTACATCAGGGGCTCCAGTTGTACCTAAGAGTGATGGTGGTGGTTTCCCACCAATGCAAGAGGTTGCGGTTGAGACTGGAGAAGAAAATGAGAAAGCGGTTTTCAATGCTGATGCTGCGTTATTTGAATTTATTGATGGAGGCTGGAAAGAACGTGGTAAGGGAGATCTGAAAGTCAATGTATCTGAATCTGGGACTGAAAAGGCGAGACTTGTTATGAGACTCAAGGGAATTAGAAAGGTAATTCTGAATGCTAGTCTGTACCCAGACATGAAGCTGACAAATATGGAGAAGAAAGGTGTAACATTTGCCTGCATGAACAGTATCGATGAAAAGAAGGATGGGCTTTCCACCTTTGCTTTGAAATTCAAGGATGGTTCTATAGTTGAGGAATTTTGCACTGCTGTTACAGCACATAAAGATAAAGGTAAGGCATCTACGGCTATGAAGACTCCTGAAAATTCTCCCAAGGCTTCTGATGATTGAAATGGTGGCTCATGCTGATGCTCAGCAAGTTCTATTTCCTGTCGTAAGTTTGTTCCAGTTGCTGTCCTTTACCCTTTTGAGAAGAAAACAAAGTCGTTTCAGAGTCCGGCAGTCCCTAAGCCCTTTTGTAGCAGAGTTATAGAGTCCTGTCCATGTTGTTGTAGTTTAATTTCAGCCTAGTCTTTGAAAACTCATTCTGGATCAAATCTTAGGTTCAGTCAAACTGCGTTAAGCTGTCTGGGATGTTGAATGCTTGACACAGTTTTATAGTTGGTCCCGTGATATGCGATATGTGTCAAAACTGCTGGGTCAGTCGGATATTAAAAAATTTCATGGTTAGATTAATCATTAATATGAACTACTTGCCTCTCTGGGAAGTTAGCCCAGTTAATTTTGTTTATCTTTTTTTTTTATTTTTCTGGGTCAGAGCCATGGCTCACTTTTTCCACTTTACAGGCAAATGAAGTAGGTTGTTTTCTTGAATGTGGCCAAAATATTAACTGAAAAGCACCCTATATTGTTGTAATTTTCTTTTTCGTCTGAAGACTATTTTCATAGGTCATATGTTTAATTTTATTTTAACGAGGAATTAAGAATTTTTATTTGAGACGTCTTCTAAGACCTTGGAGAAAAATATTACTATTTAACTAAGATTAATTGGTTCTAATTTTTTTTTGGGTGGATAGATTTTAACATTTGAAATGGCATATGTGTGTGTGTGAGTGTTTATTATTATTTTTGTTTAGAAATGGAATTTATTCATAAAATTAAAGTAGCGTACATAGAACAACATGAAACAGTAGTCTTGTTAAAATCTTCCCGAGGGACAAACCCCAAGTTAGGAAAGAGAGTTTGAAACAGTCATGTAAGACCAATGGTAGAGCAAGATAAGATAAAATAAAACAGCAAACTGACATATGGACCTCCGACAAGAACACTACAGCACAATCCAACTGTCAAAAGAGTCCTGCTACAAGTTCGTAATCCTTTGCACAACCACAAGACATTGAGAGCATCTGACAGAGAATGCAATACGCCAAGAAGAAAGAAAACATCCACTAAGCACACCATCTCCGGCCACCTCCAACAACAATTGGCGATGACAAAAAAGAAATCTGCAAGAAACAACACAGAGAAGAGACTAACCTTGCAAACAGGCCAGGAAAGAAAATAATATAAAAAAGTCTCAAAGCACGTGGTCTCATCTCAACACTAACAAAGAAACTTCCTATGAAAACATAGTCCTTGAGACAGGCAGAGAATTAAAGATCAGCTAAAGGGAGAAGGAAGAAAACACCTCGCAACAATAACAAAGTTGGCCTAGCTACTTAACATGAACATGAGGATCAGGCACAAGAGCATTCGCCGGATGCCAAGGCCATGAATTCTCCAAGAACACATTAAGAAAGGCGCCTAGGAGACTCCACTAGGCCAGTCTCTATATGTTTGTTAGGAAGGACACTAACATCATCCAGATTCGCAGTCCCCATCGCAGAGTAACTAGCCAAACCCGTAAAGATAGGTAAAAGGATGGTACCTAACAACCCTAGTTGCCAAAAACTTGGCCCAACACCATGAAAAGGAGAATCAAAGCTATAGACCCTAAGTGAAAAGCCACCCACGCCAAATCTTTGGACAACGGCTGTCTTCTCCTGAAGGTAAGCCACCTCCACCATGATTGCGCGACCCCAATGAAGCAGCTTGCACCATAGCCTTCGTTGACTTGGAGATTGTCTACACAATAGCAGGAGCAGACTAGCTAAAACCACTATACCAAGGCAACCACCAGAAACGTCAACACATCGAGGAGAAAGAAAACAACGAAACCAACGCCCATGATTTGAGAAAGACAACAACGAGGCCAACACCCAGAGTCAAAGAGAGGAGTAACGGTAGTGACTCGACGTGGAAGAAAATTGACTCTACATTGTCAAGTCGAGCAGGGCAACAACGGTTGAACGTGGATGAAAACAAGCGTTGTTAGGCTAAGGAGGAGATGACGACTGAATTTAAAAGACCTAAGCCCTAATATTTGACGCACATCTCTTCTCACGTAGCGAGAGAGCTACCCAACGGCATGTGTGTGTTACATGAGGTACCAATCTATATAATTGTTAGTTTTGTGTTCTTCTGGTCATTTTGGGCCTTTTCTGTATAATAAATTTTTTCTTAAAGAACATGTTTCCATCATGCTATGATACAAATAATGTGATCCGAGTGTAATGAAGGATTTGTTTTAAGGACACCCTTGTATGGCCCACCATGCATTGTATTTCAATGATCCAAACTATCTTTTTTTTATTTTTTTATTTTTGATAAAGAGCGACAATATTTTATTGATAAGAGAAACATAAAAAATTACAAAGCCACTATGATGCCAAAGATGGATAAATCTTCTCTAGAGACCAAACGCAACAAGAAGTTGGATTGATCAAGAGCATGTGGCTTGCAATAAAGGCTAAGAGAGAACATAGAGCTGGTTGACCTGTAATAACATTATAAGCCGATGAACATTCGATTATTAGGAATGTTGTGTATACGGTTGTTCGTTGAGTTGTCATTCCAAGTGCAGAGTCAGTGTGATGCTTCTGATGGAGTGAATGTTGTCTATAGTGAACTCGAGCAAGGGAGTGGACACATGCTTAACTCTTTCTCGAGATATCTTTATTTACTAAAAAACTAGCGTAAAAATGATGTTGATTGAGTTGCCTGCGTCAATGAAGACCCTTTTCACAAAATAATTGGTGATCTCAACTTGGATTATGCATGGGTCATCATGCGGATGAATTACACCTCTTTCCTCCTCCTCATTAAAGGTGATCGCCGAGTATCTGAGCTTGTGTGATTTCTATGTGCGATAGCCTGGACCAATACAGAGTGCCTCGAGCCCATCTTGAGTACGTCGTGCGTACTTATTCTGCACCTTGTTGGAGTCCCTAGCTAAGTAACCCTGCCTGAAATAACATTGATATCTTTTTTAGCTAGAGATTGCTTGTCTGATGTGTTGTCATGTTGTTTTACTTGCTTCTTTTATGCCACAAAGGGGATTAAATAACCTCGTCTAATTAGTGCTTCAATTTCGTCCTGGAGTTTGTAACATTTGGTATGACCGTTCTCATGATGATATTTGCAATATCAATTTGGATAATTTTTTCCTTTGGTAAACCATGAAGGTCGAGGTTTTGGCAACTCAGCTTGAATGTGTAAGAAAACCTCCTCATGATTATTGTTCAACATGGTGTAGTTGTCAAACCGTGGTTGGTACAGATTTTGGGGTTAATCTCGGTCTCTCCCACCTCACCTAAAAGTCTCGAATCTCCTTTTCTTATCATTTGGCTTATCACGTATCTATCCCCTACATTAGACCGTGATGGATCTTTCCCTTTTGATGTGTCATACGTCATCTCCTCAGCAATTACATAACAATATGCCTCGAATTCCAGGCCTTCATAACTCTTAGGTGGGAATTTGTTGACATAGACAAGGAAAGGTCCCCTTTAAAACCCAGTTAGAAAGGCAATATAGGTCGTATCTATGGAGACAGTTAGGATGCTAGTTACTTCTCTAGTGAAGATGTTGATGAAGTCTTGCAACTTTTCGTTAGGGCCTTGCTTGATGCTAAGAAGGTTCTTTAAAGCAAATAGAAATTGATTGACGAAACTCTATTTGAGATGGTCAAATGAGCTGATGGAGTCCGACTTCAAGGACTTGAACCAATCCTTAGCTGATCCTTCTAGGAGCAAAGGGAAAGCTTGACACTTCATGACATTTTCAGCATCTTTCACATTCATCCAGTACCCGAAGTCATTCAGGAAGTCCACCAAGTCAGTAGTCCCATCATAGAGTTGCATCTTGGGCTGTTTGAAATCATTTAAGAGCTTGAATTCAAGGATGTCCTTCATGAATTGTAAGGTGCCAGATATCATGGTCAGGTCGAGTGGTCTTGGGCCTCGCTCATGGTCGAGGGTTGCTAGACGGGTTTCTAGCTTCTGATCCATCTCATCTTGCATTCGTTTCATGGCTTCCAAAATTCTACCTTCTTTAGCATGGTCGTCATCATTAAGGCGTAGTTCAACTAATTGTGACTATTGACTTCATGATCATGATAATGATCACGATCACGATTGACCTCATAGTCATGGTCATGATTGACCTCACAATCACGATCACAGTTGACTTTGAGATCATGATCACGAGGTTGAGCTTATTAAGCTTTCTTCTTTTCAAGTAAGTCTCTTAGGTCAAGATAGTTCTTCTGGCATTCGGCTTGCATGTGAGATAAATAAGAGAATGAGCCGTAAAGGCTAGGCTCAAAAGTTTGTAGCTTCCCACTTTTCGTTCCATCAGGAGATTGGGATGGCTTTCCTCCTCGTCTTCATATCTCTCACATTGAGGTTCACCTAGGCGTTAGGGCCCATCACATCAATGATCTCCATGTTCTGAACGCCACTCTTCTAGCCTTCATTGTCTTCCTATACGGGTCTTCTCGACTTCTTCCCTGACCTCATTGTTCTGATCTCGGAGTTCGTTTATTTCTTTCCTCATCAACTTTAGGTAAGTCTCAATGTTAGTTAGACAATTAGATTTCTTTTTTCCTTTCCTCAGGGCATCGAGGGTGACGGGTTCGTCGGGGTTGGACTTTTGACTCATGGTGATGAGCAAGTAGTTGTTGTCAAAAAACTTAGATGAAAATCAACAAGAAGTAGATTCCTATAGACGACGCCAAACTGTTGATGCCTAAAATTGGTTCAACAAAAGATGACTTATTCAAGATCGAGGTTGGGCAATTCTTCTGCACGAGGTCAGCGTGACCAACCAAGCAGTCCTCCAGAACTTGCAAAATAGAAAAGCTAACAGTGGGTGACACCGGTGTGGTGCCAGCCAAAGGCCCTCTGATGCTTAAGTGAGTCGAATGTTTGAGAGCAAAAGTGCATAATAGGTTCTAGTGCTTAGAATTGCATACATTTGATGAAGGGTGGTCTCAGCCTTTTATATCATCCCAGACGACCTAGTCCTTCTTGGAGTAGAACTCCAGAACAACCTAGCCCTCCTTGAACTAGACCTACAAAACAACCTAGCCTCTTTATAGGACTAGGGGTCCTTAAAATGAACACCACGTAAACTCATTTGATGACCTCATGCACACCAGGCCCAAGCTCATGGACCTATGGGCCTATAAGCCCACCTGGGTCAAGGTAGAAAAATATATGGCTAGATTTGATGGGAAATCACTTCTTATGTCATTTTCCAAGGGATGGGAAATGAAGATTCTTTTCTCATATTTGGTAATCCTGATAATGTAACTAAGAAATACCACTTTATTTCCTTTCACACGTTGATTTGTGTAGGAATGTAAAACAAAGTGTTTAACTTTCCAATTATACAAATATGAAATTTAAAAAAAAGAAAAAAGAAAAAAGAAAGCATTTAATGCTACATTGTAATTCTAAATTGTAAATGGGGATAATATGGTAATTAAAAATGTATATTTAATGTTGGCTCATTTTCCCAAACTTTCCCATGAGGAGGAAAACAAAACCCAAGGAGGGAGGAGGACTTCACTTTCCCCTTACTTTTCCATGTGTAAGGTAACGATTTCCCATGAGTGGACTTATCAAACATGGAAAAATAATTAATTTCCTATCCCCAAACCTCTTTCTCAATGAACCAAACAAGGCCTAATGGTTTCGGAAATATGATGTACCTAATTATTTAATTTTTCATCAACAAAAAATTTCTTATTATCTTATTTATAAAAAGAGGTTATGTTTATTTATTTATTATCAATGGTACGTTGCATATTAGGTACCTAGTAACCCAATTGACCTAGTATAATGTACCTATTTTTTTAAATCTAAATAATGTATCTATTTTCTCTAATGATGTACCTAGTAAAACAATTTACCTAGTATAATGAACCTTTTTTCTGCCTAAATAATGTATCTATTTTTAATTTATGAAAAATGTGCAGAATTTTCAATTACACACTGTACCTATTTTCTGACAAAAAAATTCACTTTTATATTTAAATAGTACCTATTGTAAATGGTACCTATTTTTATTTTGTAAATAATATATATCTATTCCCTATAAATTATTATTAACCTAATTTTAATTCATGAAAAAAATGTACATAAATTTTTATTAAGAAAGTAACTGACATTTTTTGTGCGTATAAATAATGGACCTATATTTTCTATAAAGAATGTATCGATATATATATATATATATATTATTTTTATAGGTACATTATTTATTGGATATGTAATTGAGGAATTTTTCTGGGTTAAAAATTGTTTAGAAATTGCCAACGGGTTAGAGGGAGTGCCAACCAAAAGAAATGAGGTGTTTGATATGGTATTAATAGGTAGAATTAATTATAGTTACGGCAGTTAATGACACAATTGAAAATAAATATGAAGGTAAATGGCATGTATTGTAATTTAGTAAAAATACTAGGACAAATCTATCTTACATGGCAACCTATTTAAATTTGGGTTTCAAGTAAAGATTTTTTTATAAAAAAAATAAAAGCAATAGTAATTTTATTGATAACACGGAAAAAAGTACAAAGTAGCCGCAATGCCGAATATGAGTACAACATCTCCAGTAACCAAATACAAAAATAAATTGGTTTGATCTGGAGAGAATTATGCATACCAGAAAAACCTAAAACCTCCAATTCGGCAGACAAAAGCACTTGTACTCATACCTACAATACAAATCCACCGTGCAACAACAGTAACGGCAAATCTGCATCGAAAAGTTGAACACTAAATACAAACATTAGCAAACTCCTATTGAATTTCTGAGAGTTATTAGACTAAAATAAACACAGAAACAAATACACCGCACCACCTCTTCTCCAGCAAACCAAAGAGACTCATAGTACCAACATGGCTAAACCTCTTATTTTGCACAAGCAAATCCGATCCCACACAAACTGGCAACAATCACTTTTCCAACTCCAAACACTGAACTGGGGCAAAATCCATGTGAGTGGACCAAATGCTGCAACAAAATCATGGCGTCTACGATGGATAGCAGTACTTGCTTCAAAAACGCAATAAAAACCAAAGAAAAAAGCTGGGTCGACAATACCACACCGTAGCCATCCCAGCGACAACAAGACACATCCAAGAACAACAAAAGTCAATAAGGACCTACAATAAAAAACACACAAACAAACAAACAAATTTGAAAGTAGGCGGGTAAGTGTCTAGGATATAGTAGTTGTAAGGGCCTAAATTAAAACAACCATGTTTTTATCTTTAAAACTCATTTTTCCTTACATGCATCCCATTATTCTAGTTTTCTATAAATAAAATCTTGACATTTATAAGTAAACCCCGATGACTAGGATTCAACTCAACAACTTATCTAACCAAACGTAACTTCTAATTTATTGTTCTTTTTAGATTCCAAAAGTACCCCTCATTGCAGTTTACCTTTGCTCAATTAATTGTGTTGATTTCTTATTACATTAGTGTTCAATTGATTTGGTGCAATTTAATGATTATTTTTGCCAAATTGGTAGCATTTAATGTTTTTGTTTGTTTCTCTTACAATTCATTTGTCTTCTTTTGGCTTGGGATGTTTCCTTTTTTGCAATATATTCAATTTCATTCCATCAATGCTTACGAATTCTCTTTAATATTTTCATTTATAGATTAATGTACCCATTCATTTAAATTCAAAATTACTATGTACCTATCTATTTACTCATGTATTAGATATGTAGGTTTTTTTTTTTTTGGCACATATCACCATAATTTTCGGATAGACAATTACCTAATCAATACTTTTTAGGCAAAAAGATTAATTTGTAAGTGGCATATTTTCATTCTTTTTTTTGTTAAAAGGGGGTCAAACCCCAAAACAACAAAAAACTTAGCCAGAGGCTAAACTAACCCAACGAGTTCTCGGAACTCCTAGTAAGTCATCAACTAATAAAGAACCAAGCCAGCTTGGAGCAGCATCAAGCACACACAGCCCAAGATCAAGATTATGGCTCCAGTCACTACAAAAAAATTGAGCAATAGTCACCTTTTTTTTTTGTTGTGATTTTTAAAATCATTGGTCACCTTTATTGGTGACTAAAAGTTTTAGTAACAATGCAGTTACAAATTTTGAGTTGGTGAGATTTGTGACCGTTACTATTTGCCTTTGTCACCATTAATAAAGAGAGTGACAAACAATATGTTGACTTTTCAGCTACCTTTACACTTATATTTTATTATTATTTTTATCTTTAATTAGTTTAATAATTTTATGAATTATATATGTTTTAAATAATTACAATTTCCTTTTAATATACTTTAATGGCATAATAACAGTAATTCTTTTTCTTTTTTTTTTCTCTGATAAGATAATAATAATAATTCCTTGGTAATGCACTTCATGTGTAAAAGAGACCTCTAATATTATTATTTAATTAAATATAAATATTCAATTGATACGTACATAATGGTAATTAAGTAGTACAATATTTTCCTAATGAATAAAAAATATGTACAATCCTATACAACAATAATACATACACGCCTAAAAAGACCTATAGCTAGTACTTTCTAATCCAAGCAACTGAAGTGTCCTCCATCCCTGTAATTGAAGTGTCCACCATCCCCGTAAGTAAATCGAAATGACAAAGAAAGAAAGAAAACAGTCCCAAATACTAGCAGTTAGTAGATATCCAAGCTTAAAGAATTACAATCTCACCCTCTTCTTTTGTAGTTGGTAGCATCAACCGTTCATTTGTCTATGGTGAAGGGATCTGATCATTGTTTGTAGTGAACTAATA
This sequence comes from Prunus persica, assembly GCF_000346465.2. Lineage (NCBI taxonomy): Eukaryota > Viridiplantae > Streptophyta > Magnoliopsida > Rosales > Rosaceae > Prunus > Prunus persica. The sequence continues at coordinate 5,216,016 of NC_034011.1, forward strand.
GTAGTTCATAGATCATAGTTCAAATAGGGAAAGAAAGAGAAAAGGGCAGATCAAAATAAAATAAAATCTAAGAAAATAGAAATCTTGTACTCATCTAAATGAATAACCCCAACCCATCAATGTTCAAGGAAAGAGAAACCCAGATAAAACAACATCTTTAAAACTCAGAAATAGAAAAAGGGGAATTACAAAGAGTATATTAATAAAATAAAATAAATTTAAAAGGACTTGGGAATAGAGGCGCCTCTAGCAATTCCACCGCCCTTGTAGAACTTGATCTTCCTACATCACAGAATATCAATATTAATATATAAAAAAGTAGAAAAAAAAGTTTATACAGAAAACAAAATATAAGGAAAGCCATGACTGAAGCAAGCCCTAGATCTCATATATGAGATATAACATCTCAGATTTGAGACATAACATCTCATATTTGAGATTTGATCTAAAAGGACTGCTCAGAGCCAAAGAAACGAGCTAGAAAAACTAGGGAGATAACAAACTCTGTCAAAAGCAAGGAGATAGCCAAAAAAATGGAGGGATCAGGGTGAAAACCACCGTATTTAAAAAGAAAAAAGTGGTTACTGGGTTGTTTTGAGAGAGAAGAGCTTACAAAAGAAAAGGGGTTGTTGGGTTGTTTTGGGTTGTCAAAAGCAAGCCCTTTAGAAATTCAACCGCCGCTGTGGAGTAGGTGTAAGAAGATAGTCCTTGAAGAAACCACTTGGGCAAGAACAAACTGTGTTCTTCAAGAGCGCTGGCAATGGAGTTGCCGTTGGGAATAGATGCGATGTAAAATATACGCAGGGAAGGATGGATGCGACAAGAAGTTGTACTCTTTTACCAATTAGAAGCAATTGTGAATTGTAATTTTATTGGAGTGTTTTACTGTTTTGCTAGAAGTATTGAAAAATTAATTTAAATTGTAATAAATTGTTTTCTTTGAATCTGGATAAATTTGTAATACTTTAATCGTTAACCATTGTAATATTTAATTATTATTTTTATACGTATTTCCTTTTTGCTATGTTCTATACATATTTAATTGGATTACTATTCTCAAGGAAGATTATCCTCAAATATTATATTCAACAAATTACTGTTCATGTGTCAGTTGGTTTACATTTATTATATTTAAATCAATATTCACCAATTCTTTAAAATGTGAGATAATTAATCACAAATAATGGTGACTAGTAACCAAAGTCATTGACCACTCATTCAAATGTCACCAAAACTATTTTGCTGCTATAAAAATGTGACTAACGCTTTCTTTTTTTTTTTGTAGTGACTTAGCCAAACAATCCGCCACAGCATTCATTTCCCTGTAGATGTGAATCACAGAACAAACACCAATTTATCTCACCATCGCACAACAGCTAGCAATCAAGGAAGCTAGAGGATGGGATCCAAGCCTAGAATGCTGCTAAACAAGGAGTACAGCCGTAGCAGCATCCATTTACATAGTGAGCCTACGTATGCCTTTAGCAATAGCAAGTTGTAGACCAAAAAACAAGCCCCAAACTTCAGCTTCCAGAATCTGCCCCTTACCAAGGTTCACAGCAAAACCCCAGACCCAATCCCCTAAGGAATTACGAATCACTCCTTCGGCACCAATAGAGCCTAAAGCACACCTTCTAGACCCGTCCACATTAAGCTTAAACTGTCCCAGCTCAGGAGGTTCCCAAGATAGCAAAAGTGGAATTTTAAGAGCCTTTGTATCCCTAACCTGGCTAATCGAATACCACTCCCTTACAGCAGCAACAATAATCTTCTCGGGCTCATTACTGACCTCATCATCTATATTAAAAATATGATTATTCCTCCATTTTCATAAGACCCATCATATTTTCATTCTTTGTTTAGCTATAATATTATTATTATTGTACATATGTATTATATGTATAGGAATATGCTAGCGACACTAAATTCATGTTCCAAATTTGAGTCCAAAATGACGTGGCATGTGCCATATCATTATATGTTAATTAAAATTGACACATATAGTTAATAGTTATTGACATTTTATTTTAACGCAAATTAGGAAAAATAATTTTTTTAGTTAACTTAAAAGTCCACTGCACAACATCATGGCTTTACCACCACCAACCCTCCCTCGGCTGCGCTGCCAGCAGCAAAACCTCATTGCCCCTCACTACTAGTAAAAAAATTTACTTGTAACGGGAATAGCACTGTTTTGCTATCCCCAACTAATAACACAATGACACGTAGAGAAGCTAGGAGCCGAAAACCAAGAGTTGGGATGGAATAATCCAGAAATGAGAGAATTCCTTTCTACTATTGATATTGGTAATAAAGATATAAGACTCTTTGTTATTCACATGATATTGGATACAGTGGCAGTGAGGTGCGTCTAGGTTGAAGAGCCACAGAGGTGGTCTTATGGACAGTGCGGTTGTGCGGCGCTGGGAGGATTGGTGGTGGTAAAACATGGATGTTGTGCGGTGGTGACGTTTAGGTTAGCCTAATTTTTCTAATTTGTGTTAACATAAATTATTAATAAAACTCTTAAATACAACATAAATTATTAGTAAAACTGTTAAATACATGCTTCAATTTTAATTAACATAAGATAATGTGGCACATGCCACGTCATTTGAGACTCAAATTTAGTGCCATAGTATGTAAATATTTTATAACATTAGGACAATTATTAACCTACATTCAAATTTGGGTTTTTCATAAAAGTTAATAAATAAGTGAGTTTATGTCTAGAAAATAAGAGTTATAAGGCCTATCTCACAACATCTCATTTTTATTTGTTCTTATTTGGAAGTACAAAATGAGGGATATGCCGTCTCAATAATAGTAAACCAAGCTTAGTTCTTGGGTGACACGTAAGAATTGGAGCAAGGCCCAGAGCAAGAATCCACACAAGCGTTTACTTTGTCTTCATCTGAAAAAAATAATAATAATAAAAGATGAGTCAAATGAGTAAAATCCCACAATTTGTATTATATTGAGCACCACATCTCTAATACGAATATGATTGAACCGAGCTATAAAGTTGGATATCACCGTTATTAAAGATGTATGATCAAAATGTGGTGCGAAGAGAGTGTGATCCAAGTTTAATGAACATAAAGAGAGAGAGAGAGAGAGAGAGAGAGAGAGAGATCAGTTACGTACTAATATTATCTTTTGTGCTAATATTGGAACACAAAGATGTAGCACAACCAAGCTTGCAGTAGTGTTCGGGTTTTGCTTGGATGTCCGTAGGAATTACGAAGCAGGATTTCAGACATTTTGCAAAGCAGCCAATCTTGTGTTGTTTTATAAAACATACAAGCATGCAACCAGCATAACATTCTTGGAAAGTTGCTTGGGACTGGCCTATGAGCAGCCCCAACAAGAAACAAACGACCACAGCAGACCTAAGCATTTTGCTCTCCATTTCTCTTATATCAAGCACTTAGTTATTAATCTATAATTGACTCAATTCTGAATGGTAAAGCTCCCATGCTCCTAGAAGGGTTTATATAGTGTTGGTGGGAACATCAAGTAGAAAATGTTGAAAATACCATTTATGAAACTTGGTATATGCCACAGATTAGAATATGCTTAAATTTCAATTTAATATTGATGATAAGATTGTATTCCTTAATGACTGTGTCTTCAATACATCTTCCTTATATAATTGCTGATATAAGAACGAATTCTGGAAATATGAGTGATATTGGACATTTGCAATAAATGAGCCTTGGAGACTGTCCCGCCTTTGGACCCGTATATAGTGAAAAGCCTGTCCTGGAAGGGTAGTAATAAAAGTATTTCATTTCCATGTTTGGAAACGTTGAGAAATGATGATAAGGAAATGTCATTTTATTCCATTCTAATGTTTGGTTTTTGCAGTATTATGAATAAAAAATTGTTCAGTTTTTCAATAATACCCTTAGGCCCCGTTTGGTTCACGAAACGAATTTAAGGGGAAATCATATCCCATGACAATCCCCAAGGGATGGAAAATGGAAGATTCCTTTCTTACGTTTGGTAATACTAGGAAAGTAACCGGGAAATATCACTTTATTTCCTTTCCTATGTTTGTTTTGAGTAGGAATGGAAAACAAAGTTTGTATAAATTTTTAATTATACCCATATTAAATCAAATAAAAAAAGAATGCATTTAATGATATATTGTAATTCCAAATTGTTAATGGGGACAAAATGGTCATGAAAAATATTTATTTAATATTGGCTAATTTTCCCAAACTTTCCCATGATGAGGGAAAACAAAACCCAAGTTGGGAGGATGTCGCTTCACTTTCTCCCCTACTTTTTCATGGGTCAGACAACGATTTCTCATGCCTGAACTTACCAAATATGGGAAAGCAATTGATTTCTAATCTCCAAGTCTCTTTTCCCATGAACCAAACGGGACCTTAACTTTTTATTAGATTATAAAGGAAAAAATACAAAGTGTTTTTCTAATGTTAAAACATAGTATTTTAAAAATAGAATTCGGGTAAGTTAGTCATAAATATTTGCATTAATAAATGCTTTTCTCCGAATGGTGCACTTACCAAACATGGGAATGCAATTTCAAACTCAATTTCAAACATGATTTGTCTTTATCTAGAATTAATAGTATTGGATTTTCTTTTCATAACTTAATATTTATTTGGATATTATTAAAAATGTTGATAAAACTAATTTTTTTTTCTTCTTCCATTTAGTTATATCCCTTCACTTGGATTGATTTTGAGATTTCAGAGCCTCGTGTATAAAGGAAAATACTTCGTTCCTTACCATGGAATATTCCGTGTTACTTCCCTTCATGAAAGTCTTGAAATCAATATTAGATTTGAAATTAATCTCCCAATTCCAAATCTAGAAAGGGTTGTTCAATTGATCAAACTTTATTCTTATTTGATAGTACAATTGCATGTGAATGGACAAAAGTTACAAATTGTTTTCCTCGATCGGGTGCTTAATTCTTTGTTGACGCATAGCTATGTTCGCAAGTTCCGAAGCAAGAATCCACACAAGCATTTGCTTTATCTCCATCTGAAACAAAAACCGAAAAACACAAATGAAAAAAGGAGTTATTTATGGATTGCGCAACATAAATTTTGAGTCTAAAAACACGCATAAAAGTGAGAAGAAAGAGAGAATTTACCAGGGTTTTCTGCTGTGATGATATTGGCACACAAAGAGGCAGCACAACCAAGCTTGCAGAAGTGCTTGGGGTCTGTTTGGATGCCCAGAGAAGAATGTAAGCCGAAGCACTCTTTCGCACATTTGACAACGCAAGTGAGAGGGTTTTTGGGTGGTTCATGAATGCATCCGGCAAAACAAACAAGATAGCAGCCCTTGAACAATGCTGTGGACTGGCCAGTGAGCAATCCCAGCACCACACAAGCCACCATTGCAAACCTAACGATTTTGGTCTCCATTTCTCTCTTATCAAAGACCTAGCTAGCTACCACTGAATGTTGAGTGGCAAATCTCCCCTGCTCCTAGAAGGTCTTATGCAGGGTGAAGGGTGCATGCACCATATTTTTACCTAATATAAAAGAAACCTGGAGCCATGTACCACATTTTTGTCCAATCATCTAATAGTTGATATTAGTCATTTGTTAAATATGTTCCTACAAATGATTGCTAATGGATTGGGTTTAAAATTGAAATTAAATTGGGTTCAATTCTTTTCGATAATTAAAGAAACTAATTGTTACTTTATCTCCTTATCCTTGAAGTATGGAGGTTTAGATTAGACATCAAATTTATTGTGGTATGACCGATAATAAAAACTTGCACGACATCTTAGGTATTTGGGCTTCTTAGATTTAAGTCCAAAACGATTAGTTGTCATTAGGCTAAGTCTTCACCGTTTTTGTTTTGTAGATGCAAGTCCTTTAACTTTTATTACTTTTTTTGTTGTATCGATTTTTTCTTTTGAAGTAAATAAAGAAACACATGAAAATCCAAATTTAATGCATTATTTCACCATAATTGAATTTCATTATTTAAAATTTGAATTCTTTCCTTGTGAACATTTACCTAATATATAGATAAAATACAATCTAATCAATAAAAGTAAAGACGTATATTATACTAAGGAGGGTGTATCCAATTCTAACTTTTAAAGACATTTTTTAAGTGAGTGACTTTTCTAGAGTTGACAAATTCTTAATGACTTTTACATACTTTAAAAAGTTAAGTGACAAACTTTCATATACTTTTGTCATAGAGTTTTATAGACTTTTAAATACTTATTTTTTAAATTTATTTTACGAATAGCATTTATCTTTTATGTTGAATGAATAGTCGGCATACATGGAACAAAAAATTAGGGAAAAAAAAAACAATTGGATACAAATCCTTATTAATTGTGTATATTTTCATAATAGCTTATAGGTAAAATGCATCCAATGCACCTTTTAAATTTTTATTTATCAAAATCTAATCACATAGTAACATATTCTTATCAAAAGAAATAAATATAACTCAATCATCAATAATATTTCATAAACACTTACAAATCAACAGAAATGGTCAGATTACAACTTACAAGAGTCTATATTCCTGCAATTCTCCTAGCCCAATACATGGGATGTAATCAAATTGAGAATATTATATGAAAAAATTATCCACCTAACGAATTATGGGTTAAGAAACAATACCTAAATAATAAATTAATGGGTTTAAGGGCAAAAAATTATATAATAAAATATTGTATGCAAACCTAGCATATGAGACAATCAATATAATAAAATATTTATATGCAAACATAGCTTTGTGATGAAATATTGATAAGCTTCAGGATGCAAGCATGAAGAAAAGAATAGAAGAAATATTCACCAACAGATGGAAAGTACACGTGTGGATGAGAAGAGAAGAAAAACATTCAAGATTTTTTACTAACCTGAAGGAAGTGGATGACAAAATGGGATACCAAAGTGGAGCCCTAACCATAAAGAAAAAAGATACATCTGCTTGCTATACTTGATATAACGAGGGAAGAAAGAATTGGAGACGTTTTGGTTCTATCTTCCTAGCTTCCCAATATTTTCATAAAGTCTAGTGTAAATTAGCAAGACTTTTGGTAGTAAGAATTAGCTTCAAAAGTATTGAAAAGTCATTTATTTCACAAAGTTTTTAAAAGTCATTTACATTTTGAATACCTCAAAACTTTTACATACTCTTTAAAACTCACAATTGAATACAACTAAACTTATAAAGACTATTTAAAAGTCATAATTGAATACCTTCAGACTTCTAAACTCATTAAAAGTCATTAAAAGTTAGAATTGGATACACCCCCCTAATTATGTACCTATGCATAAGGTAAACACCCAAATATTGAAAAACTTGAGAAAAACAAGATAAACAAGAGAACTATTTGTTGACGTTTTTATGTACCTAATATGTGATTATTTTTGCCAAATTGGTGGCATTTAATGTTTTTGTTTGTTTCTTTTACAATTCATTTGTCTTCTTTGGGTGTGGGATTTTTTCTTTATTTCAATATATTCAATTTCATTCCATCAATTCTTACTAATTCTTTTTTATTTAATTTTTATTTATAAATTAATGTACCCATTCTTTTAAATTCAAAATTACTATGTACCTATCTATTTAGTCATGTATTAGATATGTAGGTGTTTTTTTGGCATATATCACCATAATTTTCTGATGGACAATTACCTAATCAATATTTTTTAGGCAAAAAGATTAATTTGTATGTGACATATTTTCATCTATAATATTATTATTATTGTACATATGTATTATATGTATAGGAAAATAATAGGGACACTAAATTTATGTACCAAATTTGAGTCTCAAATGACGTGACATATGCTACATCATCATATGTTAATTAAAATTGACACATGTACTTAATAGTAATTAACATTTTATTTTAACACAAATTAGGAAAAATACTTTTTTAGTTAACTTAAAAGTCCACCGCACAACACCATGGCTTTACCACCGCCAACCCTCCCCCAGTTGTGCTACTTGCCGCACAACCTCATTGCCCCTCAGTATTAGAAGAAAAACTTACTTGTAACGGATATAGCACTGTTTTGCTATCTCCAATTAATAACACAATAATACATGAAAAAATTATCTCACGTGTCATTGCATTGTTGTTCAAAAATAGCAAAAAGTACTATCCCTATTGCATGAAAATCTTTCTCCACTACTAGACCACCACTGTGGCTGGCTCCCAAACCCAGCCGCACTGCCTTCACCACTAGAGACTATAAGATATCCAATTGCTCATATAATGCATCACCAAAACTAGTTCTTTTTTCTTTCTTTTTTGGCGCACAGTTGGGTGTTCAAGTATGAAAGCTAGGAACCCAAAACCAAGAGTTGGGATGGAATAATCCATAAATGAGAGAATTCCTTTCTACAATTGATATTGATATTAAATATATAAAACTCTTTGTTATTCACATTATATTGGATGCAGTGGCAGTAAGGTGCGTCTGGGTTGGAGAGCCACATAGGTGGTCTTATGGTTAGGAGCAGTGCGGTTGTGAGGGGGAGGGAGGATTGGTGGTGGTAAAACATGGTGTTGCGCAGTGGTGACTTTTAGGTTAACCTAATTTTTCTAATTTGTGTTAAATAAATTATTAATAACTGTTAAATACATGTTTCAATTTTAATTAACATATAATGATGTGACACATGCTACGTCATTTAGGACTTAAATTTGATGCCATAGTGTGTAAATAAATTATAACAATAGGACAATTATTAACCTACATTCAAATTTGGGTTTTTCATAAAAGTTAATAAATAGGTGAGTTTATGTCTAGAATATATAGGGCCTATCTCACAACATCTCATTTTTATTTGTTCTTATTTGGAATTACAAAATGAGGGGTATGCCATCTCAATAATACTAAACCAAGCTTAGTTCTTTGCTGACACGTAAGACTTGGAGCAAGGCCCGGAGCAAGAATCCACGCAAGCGTTTACTTTGTCTTCATCTGAAGAAAAAAAAAAGTCAAATGAGTAAAATCCCACATTTTGTATCATATGATTCACCACATATCTAATACGAATGTGATTAGAGCGAGCTATATATTTATGTATCACCGTTATTAAAGATGTAGGATCAAAATGTAGAGCAAAGAGAGTGTGATCCAAGTTTAATGAGAGAGAGAGAGATCAATTACGTACTAATATTATCTTTTGTGCTAATATTGGAACACAAAGATGCAGCACAACCAAGCTTGCAGTAGTGTTCGGGTTTTGCTTGGATGTCCGTAGGAATTACGAAGCAGGATTTCAGACATTTTGCAAAGCAGCCAATCTTGTGTTGTTTTATAAAACATACAAGCATGCAACCAGCATAACATTCTTGGAAAGTTGCTTGGGACTGGCCTATGAGCAGCCCCAACAAGAAACAAACGACCACAGCAGACCTAAGCATTTTGCTCTCCATTTCTCTTATATCAAGCACTTAGTTATTAATCTATAATTGACTCAATTCTGAATGGTAAAGCTCCCATGCTCCTAGAAGGGTTTATATAGTGTTGGTGGGAACATCAAGTAGAAAATGTTGAAAATACCATTTATGAAACTTGGTATATGCCACACATTAGAATATGCTTAAATTTCAATTTAATATTGATGATAAGATTGTATTCCATAATGACTCTGTCTTCAATACATCTTCCTTATATAATTGCTGTAATATAAGAACGAATTCTAGAAATATGAGTGATATTGGACATTTGCAATAAATGAGCCTTGGAGACTGTCACGCCTCTGGACCCGTGTATAGTGAAAAGCCCGTCCCCGATGGGTAGTAATAAAAGTATTTCTTTTTCATTTTCATGTTTGGAAACGTTGGAAAATGGTGATCAAGAAATGTCATTTTATCTCATTCCTATGTTTGATTTGTACAGTATTAGGAATGAAAAATTATTCAGTTTTTCAACAATACCCTTAACCTTTTTTTATTTTATTATTATTATAAGGGAAAAAATAAGAAGTGTTTTTTTGTTACTTTAAAAATAGAATTGGGGTAAGTTGGTCATAAATATTTGCATTAATAAATGCTTTCCTCATATATGGGAAGTCCATACCTATGAGTCTATAATTGCTGGCCAGCCAGCAATCCCGGCACCAAACAAGCCATCATTGCAAACCTAACGATTTTGGTCTCCATTTCTCTCTCATCAAAGACCTAGCTAGCTATCATTGAATGCTGAGTGGCAAACCTCCCTTGCTCCTAGAAGGTCTTATGTAAGGTGAAGGGTACATGCACCAAATTTTTACCTAATATAAAAGAAACCTGGAGCCAGGTACCACATTTTTACCTAATATAAAAGAAACCTGGAGCCATGTATCAAATTTAATATAAAACTATTGTAATTGTGAATAATGACTAAAATAGACATGATGTTGAAGCGTTATGCGCTAATCATATGGTGATAATGATGGTGGTGAAGGTGGTGAAGGTCGTGGTGAAAGAGATGGAAGTGAAGGTGGTGGTGGTGATGATGGTGGTTGTGGAAGTGGAGGTGGAGGTGGTGGTGATGGAGGTGGTGGTGGTGGTGGTGGAGGTGGCGGAGGAGGAGGATGTGGTGGTGGCGGTGGTGGTGGTGGTAGTGAAGATGGTGGAGTTGGATAAGGAGGTAGAGGTGGTGTTATTTTTAAAAATTAATTATGATATTTTGAGAATTAAAAATATGCATTAAAGGCTCATCTCTGCTTTTTTTAAAAGCAGATTTGAAAAGCAACCTAGAGCCTGCTTTTAAAAGCTGCTGTCAAAAGGCCACTGCTTTTAAAATAATCGGGATATTTTATTTTTACCAAACACCTTAAAATGCTTAACTTTAAAGTGAAGTAAATTTTTGGCCAAAAAAAGCAATCCCAAACGGAGCCTTAACTCAAACAACATGAAATGAGTGATGGAAGATATCTTAAATTCAAAACTCCATCTAATAACTAAAAATTTTATAACTTCTCAATGCAGCGATTTTTTTTAGTAATGCACCAATTACGGGTTTGATCATCAAAATGTAATTTTCATTTGGTTGAGGGGGCCTTACCCCTCGAAATTTCCCAAAAGTGAATGCTACATCTCAAGAAGTGAATGTAACCTCCTCTCATGGCAGTACCCACAGACGTGAGTGAGGAGGCAAGCTTGGTCGTTGGCAGCGGAGAAAAAAAAGTCAAGGTGCCCCATTCATATGGCTTGGGTCTGAGCAATCCAGCCACAAACAGGAAAAATACCTCATGTAACAAGGGGAAAGCCCAGACAAATCAGGCCCCTGGAAATATTGAGGGTGTTTGTCACATAAGCTGTGAAATTCGAATTTAACATTTGACCCTTGGAGATGCTCTAATAAGGTAGTTGTTTTGAGCAATCCAATCTACCATAATTATAAATAAATAAAAAATATAAATAAAAAAAACCAACAATCCCACCCAGCTGCAGCCATCAAACCACCATAACCTCCGTCGCCAAACCACACTCATTCCACGGGTGGTGCACCGTGCGGATGGGGTGGTTCTATTCTATGGGAATTGGTGGTAAAACAAGAAGTTTTTGAGTGAAACAAAATTAAATGATGGGTGCTTTTAAAAGATTGATTGAGGATGACAGCCATGGAATGTAAGAAAAACATACTTACATTTTTTAATTTAACTGAAGTATACCGCCATGGAATCTCAACTCATTTTTTAATTTTAGAAGGCCCATCAATTCTTCTAGCTTTTCTTTCTTAAACATACTTACATTTTGTTCACAATTTCTTGTCGTGAATTTGACTCCTCCAATCGCCTGTGTCAATTGTGGGTTCTCTTCCACCTTATCAACCCTAAACCAACCAAACACACACCTTCAAACAAAACAACAAAACTTGAATTGCAAAACCAGAGATCAGATCACTTGGCTTAATTGGGTTATCAACGAACGAACTGAGCAACTAAATGTAGGGTTATTATTACCTTGGGCAGTGGGCAGAGAGTGAGGTGAGTGTCTTGTGCTTACTGGACTGGAGAGACTGGAGTTGCCCAACAGAGTGAGAGGCGATGGCAGCAAGTGTAATATTCGAATATATTTCAAAGGTATAGCCGCCCGGCTATACTATTTAAATATTCAAATATATAGCCTTATTAAAATATTCAAATAATTTTAAAACGTATAGCCGTGCGGATATACCTTTTAAATATACGAAAATTAGACGAGAGAGAGAGAGAGAGCCCTTGAGACTTGTTGGCGGTAAAGTTTGCCTGTTTCTCCGCTTGCAGGCAAGTGTTGAAGTGTTTCCCTCGCATTGGGTCCAAAGTCAAAAATTTAGCTAAAAATATAATAAAGTTATTTTAGGAGCTCTCTAAAAAATTTCAATTCCAACCATACTCCCTAATTTGGAGAGTCATAAATGCTATAACTCTTTTTTGATTGGTCCATCTCTATTAAAAATAACATAAAAAATAATTAGCATTAAATAAAGGTTTGAAATACTCATTAAATAAAGCAACATTAAATTATAGGGAGCCAATGTGAGTCCTTTCTCTCTCCTCAGATTTAAGAGTTCTTAGAGGACTCCTTATTTGAGGAGGTGGATAGGGAGTATGGTTGGAGTTGCATTTTTACGATTCCTCCCTGAAATTTATCTAAGGAAGTGGTTTAGGGAGCCCATTGTGGATGCTCTAAAGTTACAGACTTGGCCTTTTTGGTGATTTGTGTGGAGTGAAACACCGTCTGTGGATTTTGGGTATTGATGGTTGAAATTGGCACTTAGGTGACGAGGGGTAAATTTAATGACACTACCAAAACACAATAACCTTCACACACTTTAAAACTTGACTAAGCACACTTATGACTAGTCAACAGATAGTCAGAAACAATCACAATCAGAGTTGCAGAACCCTGGGCCGCCAAGGGGAGAGCATCAATGTGGTAAGATCTCTCAGGCACAAACTTCCTCTTAGAGACAACATCAGCAAAGAAGGAGGCTGCCTCAGGGGACACAAATGGAGAGGAATCTCCAACAGGAACAGAGGAAGAGGACCGGGTTCTAGGAGCCCTAGGTATGGTAGGGATGAACTCCATCTTCTCACCAGATTTAGGTTTGGAGCGGCGGCGGTAAGTGAGAGGTGGGTTGGAAGACGACATTGGTGACAGCGGTGAGAGAAGAGAGAGAGAGGGAGGAATGGGGAAACTTGGTTTCGAGGTTGAGTAGACAAGAGAGAGAGAGAGAGAGAGAGAGAAGGATGAAAGTGGCGAAAGATAGGGAGAAGGAGAAACAACTTAAAGAGGGAAAAGACCCGAAGAAAAAAAAAATTAACCGCCCAAATAAAATCGAAAAGTCGCATCGGCTGGAGAGAAAAAAAAGAAGATGACTAGTCGACTATAAGGAAGATGACTAGGCAACTCAGGAAATATCGGAACAGGCAAAAACGGATGACTAGGCAACCGGAAGGATGATGACTAGTCAACTGGAACAAAAGGGACACATGATGACTAGTCAACCATAAGCATAGATGACTAGGCAACAAAAACAATAGCATGACACGCATCAAATTTAGTATCGACCCTATGAAAGACATGGTTTGTTGTTTTAAAACACAGGCATGAACTAGCAAATATCTCAAGTGATCAAGGATACATTAGGACTACAGCCTAGACCAAGTCTTCAAGCACATTAAAGGAAATGAAGTAAGAGGATAAATCCAAAAGCCGTGTATATTGACAATCAACTCTGAGAGATAGAAAATGAAAAGCATGTCAGGCTCAAGAACAAGGCATATTCGGGAGAAAGGAGGATTTGAGCCAAGGGACACAAGAGATGATATCATATCCCTCCTGGAGAGATGCGTATACAATGCAATGTTTAGGACATGACCATAGTAAGGGCCCAAAGCAGAATTATCAGCACTCTCTAGTGACAAAATATTCGAAGGTTTATTTTGTGAAACCTGCACATCCCAGACTTAAGTGCTATAGTGGCCCAATTTTACGGCTCTTTGCTCTAGATGCTTCAATGATATCACCTTATACCTTCCTAGAGCCGTGACTACATTGGTCACACTTCCCTTTTTTTTTTTTTTTTTTTTTTTTTTGTTTCTGTTAAAATATGGAATAGAGTGACTAAGAGAGTGAGATAAGCTAAGAGATGATAACAATGATAGTCCAAAATGAAGCAAAGACACGTAGCTCACCAAGAGGATAAGATAGCACCAACCAAGTCTCAACACAAAGCTCAAAACAAGAAAGGGGGTTATGCACAAGTCAGGCAAAGCACAAACAAACATTCAGTCTTCATACCAAACATAGAAGAGAGAAGTGAAACATGAGCATATGAATTGTAAAGATTGTATTATGAAAACCTGGAATTGACTAGTCAACTGCGTGCAAGATGACTAGGCAACCGTTTTGAAACGTGCTGAAGACAAGGAATAGACAGGCTAATCAAACACATGAGCAAAGGCCAATGGACTGTCGAAGAGTGACATGTTTTTGAAAGTCCAGGGCCTTGGTGAGTATATCTGCTAGCTGCTTCACAGAGGGAACAAATTCCAAAGAAAGAATTTTGTCTTCCACAAGATCTCTAATAAAGTGATGCCTAATGTCTATATGCTTAGTTCTAGAATGCTGAACAGGATTTTTAGAAATATCAATAGCACTCATGTTGTCACAGTAGATTAGAAAACAAGATTGAGCAAGACCATAGTCTTCCAACATTTGTCGCATCCAAAGGAGTTGAGTGCAGCAACTCCCAGCAGCAACATACTCTGCTTCAGCAGTGGATAGAGAGACAGAGTTCTATTTTTTGCTATGCCAAGCAACAAGGTTGTTGCCAACATAAAAGACTCCCCCGGAAGTGCTTTTTCTCTCATCACTACAGCCTGCCCAATCGGCATCACTATACCCAACAAGGTTGACACACGTGTCATAGGTATACCACAAACCAAACTCAACAGTTCCACTCACATATTTAATGATTCTCTTGACAGCAAATAGGTGAGACTCCTTTGGATCACTTTGAAACCTAGCACACACACCAACACTAAAAGAAATATCCGGTCTACTTGCAGTTAAGTAGAGAAGACTTCCTATCATGCTTCTATAGAGAGTATGATCCACACTTTTGCCATGTAAGTCTCTATGAATTTTAGCACTAGTGCTCATTGGAGTTCTTGCAGATTTTGCACCCTCCAAACCAAATTTTTTCACAATATTTTTGGCATATTTCGATTGAGATACAAAGATCCCATCATGGTTTTGTTTGATTTGAAGACCTAAGAAATAGTTAAGCTCACCCACAAGACTCATCTCAAACTCACTAGTCATGACATGAATAAAATCTTGAACATGTAAATCAGAGGTAGAGCCAACAACAATATCATCAACATACACTTGAGCAATCAAGACATCCTTTTTGAATCTTTTTACAAACAAGGTTTTGTCAACCGACCCTCTAACATAGCCATTTCCTAGAAGATGAGAGGATAACCTCTCATACCATGCTCTAGGAGCTTGTTTCAAACCATAGAGAGCCTTTTTTAACCGGAACACATCATTTGGATTATGTGGATCCTCAAAACCCTTTGGTTGCTCAACATACACCTCTTCATTCAAAATACCATTCAAGAAAGCAGTTTTGACATCCATTTGATAAAGTTTGAATTTCAGGTGACAAGCAATAGCAAGAAGTAATCTAACTGATTCTAATCTTGCAACAGGGGCAAAAGTTTCATCAAAGTCAATGCCTTCCATTTGAGTGTAACCTTGAGCAACCAATCTAGCTTTGTTTCTAACAATATTACCTTGCTCATCAGTCTTATTTTTGAAAATCCACTTAGTACCGATAACATTGGTATTGGTTGGTCTAGGGACAAGGTACCAAACATCATTTCTGACAAACTGATTCAGCTCCTCTTGCATGGCAAGGAACCATTCACCATGGTTCAAAGCCTCTTTCACATTCCGAGGTTCTTCCTTTGAGACATAACACACATGGCTAATTTCTTGGGCTATTTGTTTCCTAGTTCTCACTCCCTGATGAAGAGGACCAATAATGACACTCTCAGTTTGAGGGAGAGGACTATGATCTGCATGAGTGCTGGAAACCTGGACAGATGGGATGGAACTAGAGGCTGGTGAAGTTGACAGGTCAACTGGGACAGGATTTCCAAAAGATGACAGGTCAACCACAAGATCCAGACCTGGAGGTTCTTGCACAGGAGGAGGAGGAAGAAGATCATCCTCATCCAATGCCATCTCGGTAGAGGCAGCAAAATCATCAATATTGACATTTATGGATTCAATGATGGTTTTGGTCCTATAGTTGTACACTCTATAGGCTCGACTTGAAGTAGAATACCCAAGAAATATTCCCTTATCACACTTAGAGTCAAACTTAGCAAGGTGTTCCCTATCTCTCAGGATATAGCATGTGCTACCAAAGACTCTAAAATATGACACATTAGGCTTTTTCCCTTTCCAAATCTCATAAGGTGATTGTTTTGTACCAGATCTCAAAAATACCCTGTTTGAGATGTAACAGGCTGTACTTACAGCTTCAGCCCAAAAATGTTTAGCAAGATTTTTGCTATTTAGCATCACCCTAGCCATCTCAACAAGAACTCTATTCTTCCTCTCCACAACACCATTTTGCTGAGGTGTAATAGGAGCAGAGAACTCATGTTTAATTCCCATTTCATCACAAAATTTCAGAAATTGTGAATTCTCAAACTCAGAACCATGGTCTGTTCTAATTCTAACAAGAGGCAGATGACTAGTCATCTTCTCTTTTTGCAAGAGATGACAAACAGATTTGAACCTTTGAAAAGTATCAGATTTCTCACGTAAGAATGAGACCCAAGTGAACCTAGAGAAATCATCAACCATGACGAGAATATATTTCTTTCCACCAAGGGACAAGGTTTGGATAGGACCAACAAGGTCCATGTGAACAAGTTCAAGACTTACATTTGTTTGAATGTGTTTGACCTTTTTATGTGACACTCTAACTTGCTTGCCTAATTGACATCCTTCACAAACATGTTGATCAGATTTGTCAAGCTTTGGTAGACCACTCACTAACTCTCTCTTGGACAATTTATGCAAATCTCTAAAATTCACATGTCCAAGTCTTTGATGCCACAAGACGCTCGTTTCATTCACAACCTTGTTGCAAACAACATCTTTTGTGTCATTGACACCATCAATGCAATAACAATTGTCCCTTGACCTTGTCACGCTCACAATCTCATTATCACCTTTTCCAATGATTTTGCAACCATGCTTGGAGAATCTAACTTCTACAATTCCATCATCACACAATTGACTCACACTAATGAGATTGGAGGTGAGACCCTCAACAAATCTAACATTCTTAAGCTCGGGTAAACCAGGGATACACACAGTACCTTTTCCAACTACTTGAGACTTGTGACCACCACCAAAAGTCACAGTGCCTCCATCAAAAGGAGTGAGAGATGAGAAGACACTCTTATCACCAGACATATGTTTGGAACAGCCACTATCAAAGTACCAAGAATTGGTGTTTGAAGCAGCAAAAGCATTGAGCACAACAAGACATTTGGTCTGACCTTTTGCAACCCAAGTAGACTTAGGAACAATGGGTGAACTCATTTTAAGGGAGACAAGTTTGGCAATCTTAGTTACTTCATTTAGCAAATGATCAACTTGATCTTGCAAAGATCTGGAATTCCTTTTAGATTTTGAAGGCAGATTTCTGGTCTTATCTTTGCTGTACCTATGACAGTCTGGTCGGATATGACCAGTCAACCCACACCTGTGACAAGTTGGGACAAACTTAGATTTCTTGACAACCTGCTGAACATCAAGAGGAACAGTGACTGGAGTTTTTGACTTGACAAACTTAGTGGTAAAACTAGACGAACTAGAATCAAGATGATTAAATCCAAGACCACCTTTGTCCCCATGAAGTTTTCCCATATTCAACATTCTGTCAATTTTTGAGGCACCAATGGTCATAGACAAAATCTTACTTTTTGCTTCATTCAATTCTCCTAGGAGCTGTTTGTTTGAGTTCTGAAAAACAATGTTACTTGCCTTGAGCACATTAACTTGATTTTCAAGATTACTCCTAATTGACACAAAAGTAGCAATTTCTTTTTCTAGAGACACAAATTTGTCGCTCAATTCCTTTTTGGTTTCTTTTAGGATGAGAATTTCATGTTGAAGATCTTGGTTATTGCCTTCAAGATTGAGACTCTCTTCTTTCAAAGACAAAGTCTCTTTGAACAAGCAATCATATTTTCTACCTAATGATTCATATGACTGGTCATCTGACTCAGAGTCAGATTCATCAGACACAGGCTGTACAGAGACAACAAAGGCAACCTGTTGGTCATCATCATCAGAGGAAGATGAATCCTCTTGAGACACTTCACTTTCACTCTCACTCCAGGTCACTTTCATGGCCTTGTCCTTTCCCTTGGAGTATTTTTTCTGATTGTTTGCACAGTCGGCAGCATAGTGTCCAGTGCCTCCACATGTGAAGCATTTGACAGATTTTCTAAAATCTTTAGTGAAAGGTTTGACAACCTTGTTCCTCTCATTAGACCTATCAGTTGATGGTCTAAAATGACTCTCACTACCAAAGCTGCCCTCTCTAGCAAACTTACCCTTATCCTTAAGAATTCTCCTAAATTTTTTGACAAACAAGGCCATCTCATCCTCAAAAACAGAGGATTTTTCACTACCTTTCGGAGAGGCAACATGCACTCCTTGAAGTGCAATATTTTTTGATTTTTTTGTATCATTTTCTTCCATATTCAACTCCATCTCATAGGTTTTCAATTTTCCTACAAGTTTCCCAAGCTTGATTTCATTTAGGTTTTGAACCTCCATGATTGCAGTTTTCTTAGCTCTAAACCTAGAAGGTAGAACACGAAGAATTTTCTGAACAACAATAAGCTCTTCAATAGGTTGACCAAGACTCATGGCTTCATTTGTGATCATCTCAACTCTCCCATAGAACTCAGAAATAGACTCAGTTTCAGACATCCTAAGTTCTTCAAATTGTGCAAGCACCATCTGAAGTTTTAAGGTTCTAACTTGGTCATCCCCTTCATGAACCACCCTTAGTTTATCCCAAGCCTGCTTCGCATTTGGGATGTGTTGTATATGTGAAAACTGTGTACTAGAGAGGGCTGTTACTAAGGCATTTCTGGCCTTCTTGTTTGAATATGCAGCATACACCTCAGCTTCAGTCCAATCTGCCCTAGGCTTGGGCACAACAGCATTCTCAACAGTCTTAACTGGAGCAACCCACTCTTTTGTGAGATACTCACTTGCACACTCATCAAGAGCATCAAGGAATATCTCAAACTTTTCTCTCCATGCAGCGTAGTTATTTCCGTCAAAGAAAGGAGGGGAGTTGCAAGAACCAGCAACTCGATCCCTTTCCATAGTGAGCACACCTAAACACCAAAACAAATCCTAGGATCTCTCTATTTGTGTTAAGAGCTGAAGCTCTGATACCAATTGAAATTGGCACTTAGGTGACGAGGGGTAAATTTAATGACACTACCAAAACACAATAACCTTCACACACTTTAAAACTTGACTAAGCACACTTATGACTAGTCAACAGATAGTCAGAAACAATCACAATCAAGATTGCAAACAAATCATGCCACAAGGTACCTGCAACACTAGAAGATTACTAGTGACAACCTAAGCACTCAGAAGGACCCGTCAATCTAGGCGTCCCTTGTGCTAGCAACAACTATGGTGAAAGTGTGTGAAATCATCTTAATCAAGTAAACAACAAACAGCAGATACAGATGACTAATCAACCACCAAGAACATAAACCCAGAAAAATTACAGATAAGCAAATCAGAATTTGTTCACCCAGAAACCCACCATTGGGAAAAAACTGGGGGTCATCAACCGACCAGGCAATCCACTAAGTAGAAAAAGATTCTTACAAAGGAAACACAATCAAGCTCAAGAAACACCTAGGTCTATTTAGGTAGATGAGCAATACCTCCTTCGTGCAATCTTCTTCTCCAACTTAGCAAAGCTTGAAGCTGAGTTCATCATGGCAATGGCAGCTCCTTCTCAGCTCGTTCATCCCATGGCACTAGCTTCCAAGCTTCCAACTCAAAATCGAAACCAGAATTTGGATTCAAAGGAGAATGACCAATTTCCTCAAGAAACCATTCTCTTGAAGAAATTAGTCTTGAATCAAACCTAGATATAAATGAGAGTGATTTATGCAGCTAGATGAGATTCAGAGACACATGCAGTTTTTCAAGAGATAGAATTCATTTCGGAAAAAAACTCATGAATCACATATATGGTTCTCTGTTGAGCAAGAAGAAGAGAAAGCATCCAAGCAATCTTTCCCAAATCTTGCACCCAAAAGAGACGGCTACCAAATTCGGAAAGCCCTAACATATAGAGACAGAAATTCCCTTAGGTCATAATGCCTGCCTGGCAGCCGACAGAGAAAATAGAATAAGACAAAAAAAGTTTGTTATCCAGCTGGAAATCCTACAGAGCAAGGATGACTAGTCATCCAGATGACTAGTCATCATTTTATGAAAACAGTTTTAATGCCATGATATGCAATGCATACTTACCTTTGTCAAATTGCTTGAACCTCCATAGGATAGATGTTAGTTTAAGAACACCTAGAGTAGCTATTCTTAAACTAAGCTTGAGCTTGATAAAATACAAAAAATCCTATTACATAACTTGTCAAGGGAAGCCAAAAAAAAATAACTCAAAATTCATACATTAACAATGGTGATTAAATATTTGAATATATTTCAACAGTGAACAGTATAGCCTTGTAGCTATACGAATTAAATATTTGAATATATTTCAACGGTATAGCCGCGCGGCTATACTAATTGGTCCAAACATGACCTTCTCTGAAATGCCAAAGAGTGCAGAGAGTGAGTGTGTGGGAGAGAGAGGGTGGGGAGAGGGAGAGAGAGTTGGTGGTGTGAGAAGGGGGTGGGTGTGTGGGTTTGCCATCGGGTAGGGTGTGTGGGGGTGGTGGGTTCTGATGGGTGGCTGTGGTTCTATTTTCCACTGCTTTTTTTTTTCTTTTCAAATTTTCTTAATTAGCTTATGTAGTATGTACACATCAGCTGTCACATTATGTAATATAAAATTGTGGTATAAAAATATGGTAAGACTAGTATTATTCTTATCCCTCTTCATATCGATACAATTTAAATGTTAATTTTTGGTTTTAAAACTTTCCACTTTCCACTTAGATTGATAAAATGAAAGTCGAAATAATGAGAAATGAAATTTGTCACTATAATCAGTCTCGAGATTTTAAGGGTTTTATGCAAAAATACAATTCTACTCACACAATTTTTTTTTCAATAATTATAAAGACATTACATATATATAAAGAACTTCTAATTATTGGAATAACTTACTCCTTTTTACAAAGTGAAATAATTTCTTAATATTTTTAAGCATAAAAAGCACCTTTAGTTAAGAGTGCTGCTATTTCCATCCGCATATCCTATTTTCCCACCCAACATGTAATTTGAAAAAAAATACAATCTTGTCTTTTCACTCACCATTATTCTTAAGGTGGGTGAGGAAATAGGACATGTAGGTGAAAATAGCATCACTTTTAGTCAAAAATATATTAAATAAGATAATCATTGGATTATATTGATGGGTATATAACTTTCAACCATTTAAGACTTGCAAAAAGAAAAATAAAAGGAAAAATTTGCTTGTTAGAAACCAAAAGCTCAAATATCATATTCATAAATTTGTAAGAGAAGCCCAAAAGGCTATCACACCATTACAGAGAAAGGGCTTTACCATATAAGGATAAATAAGAGGGCACCAAGATAAAATAGTCCAGTTTTTCAAAAATTGTACAAATCAGTCGAATCATTGTCCGACAGTGGGATGAAATAAACTCTTAAGTCACTCATGCAGAGTAACATTGAACAACTCTCGGGTCACCATCCGACAGTAACTGGACTGATTTGTCCAATTTCTGAAGGACTGGACCATTTTAACATTTTGTCTTGTGTGAAGGAATTTTTTTTTATCATTTTCTGTTAAGAGAATCGTACTAGGCCTGGTAAAACCAACTGTGCTTGGCACATATCATTACATGGCTAAAATTTTTGGGGCCTAAAATTGTGTAAACCGTTGGACTATTTACCTGGGTTGCTTTTTTCTTTTGCCCAAACAATCTATATTTACTTAATTAACTACTAGCCTATTCGCACGCGCTTCTGCAATTGTGAGAGGTTTTTTTAAAAAAAAAAATTTAATTATTTTAGAATTTAAAAAAATAATGGGTAGTTGTGTTCCATAAAAATAAGACCTATTATCTAATTTTGTTTTAATATGAAAAAGTGTGAATTTACCATATTATCCTCATTTAATTAATAATTTCAATTCTTAATGTTTGCATAACTAATTACATTTTTTTGGTATTTTGAATGTTTCACCAATCTCGGCTTTTTGCTATATATATAGATTAAACCTCATATTATAAACTAATACAAATGATCGTTAGTGTGGTTTGAGGTACTCCTAATTTTATTGAGGACTTTCTTTTTTTTCAACAGATTCTATGAGTCGGGGTCAGACTTCATGTTTCCCCACTCCAATTTTCAAGTTCATATCCTCGCTCTCTAAGGTCTTTCGGAAAACAAATGATTGTTGTGTTTATCTGATTTTAAAAACATGTAAAATTGTCTAAGCAGTTCAAGGAATGTTGGCTTGCATGGGGATTGAATGATCTGATGACTTTCTTTTTTAATAAAAATAATTAAAGTAAAAAGTAAAGATTGATCTTATGATTGTCATAACTTAAGGGCAAATTTATTTCAGATTCTCATCCTTACAACCAATAACATAGAACTCTAGAACATGCATATTTTCTATTGCATTGCCCAGCCACACAATTCATTTTGGCTGAAATCACTACATAAAAGCAATCAAATTCCATTATGAATAATAAGATTTGTTAAGAATTACTACAACCACATGTTGCATAATTCTGTTCACGTGATCACTCTTTAGTTCTTTGTTGAAGCCTGAGCATTGGTGCATGTTCCCGAGCAAGAATCCACACAATTCTTCACCTTTTCTTCATCTGAGAAAAAAAAAAATTAAGACAAAGCGTCAGTCGAATACATACGTCACAAAACAAACACACAAACGAGTAAAATTTTAGCAACTATACGTATAATATCATCACGTACGTACGTGGTGTTATTAGTTCACCTATGTTATGAAATATGTATATTTATTGATATTATGCCATAAAATATAAGCTTGTTACCACCAGGGCGGTCACAAAATAGAGAGAGAAATGAAATTACTTGGATTATCTTTGGTGCTGATATTAGTGCACAAAGAGGTGGCACAACCAAGCTTGCAGAAGTGGAGAGAATTTGTTTGGTGGCCGTCCGAAGGTTCAGGAGTTAGGATGCACTTTTTCAAGCAGCGAATCCCACATTTGAGAGGATTGTGTTCATTGACAATGCAGATGCCAAAGCAAGCACCATAGCACAGTTGGAATAGTTGAGCTGTGGACTGCCCCATGACCAATCCCAGCACTAAACAAACCAGCACTGCGCACCTAACTTGTTTGCCTTCCATTCTCTCTCTTCTAGCAAACACCTAGCTAAGCTCTGAATTTGCTGAATGACAAGCTTTGTATTGTCTTAAAAGGGTTTATGTAGGCTAGATGGGTATACTGAATATGGTATATGTATATATATTCATAGCTAGATTGATCAATACCATATGTGACTTCAAATACGAGCCACTTGATTTCTATACATTAATAAAAATTCAATTTCGATTTTTCCTTTCCTTTTGGAGGCTTCAATCCCATGTTAGAATTTTTGGACAAGTAAAAAATTTAGCAGTAGTTTTCCCATTAGATTTTCTATATTTGACTTTTAGATTTTCAATTTGACTTTGAGCTCTATGAATTTTCCATAAACTATTGCCGTGTTCTAGTTTTCCCATTAGATTTTCTATATTTGACTTTTAGATTTCCAATTTGACTTTGAGCTCTATGAACTTTCCATCTAATAGGGTAATTTTAATCAGTAATTCATATAATATGAATTGTTATGGTGTTCGCCACATTAGTTGGTAATTAAAAATTGATAAATAAGTTGGTGTCATGAGTTAGCTGTGTCTCCTAAACTATTCCCATTTTAATATAGCCACATGAAATGCATGTGAGTGAGCCATTTCTAATGGTAATTTTGTTATTTAATCATATATTTTATCTTCCCAACCTATCACTTCCTCCATTTCATTCCTTTCAAGCAGCACAGTGATAAAAATACCCTGAAAAAGAAAAGCATTATGTGTGCGGTACATGCCTACATGTATACAGTAGTAATGTAGCACCACATGGCATTTGCCAGCTGGTGGTTCGGACAAATGATGTGACGACACCTAGACAAAGCTACTAAAAGAAAACGAGGCTCCAGCGCAGCCCAGCTGCCATGGCAACAGGCCCTCCCAGCGAGATTTGGACCTCCAGCACGCAACAAAAGAAAGAAGGTATTTCCGATGATTCTTTTGTCTACACATGCGAATTCATGGCATTTCAAAGACTCACGTACTGACGGTTTTCCAGCAAAGTTTATCTGAATAGATAGATAATCAAAACCTATGATATAAATTACATTATGTAATGGCTATCCATGCCCAAAGACCTTCCCTGCTGCTGCTGATAGTATTTATGAATCTTTCTCTACATCCATGGGAAAGCTTTGCAAGGTTTTTTTTTTTTTTTTTTCTCTCTCTTTTGGGTTGTTAATATTACAATAAATCCCACCTAAAATCTGTTTTAGAGTTTGTATAGGAAAGAATGATTTCCTTTCATGGTTTATAAGCACCAACACCTTTTAAACACTAAATAGAATATGGGCTTAATAGAAGCAAAGTTGGGCATCATCTTAATTTGGTCGACCAATTTTTCAGATTTTTCTAACCAATAACATGTGAATTTATCATTGTGTATGATTGTAAGTACGCGGTAGATTTAAACATGGAAATGCGTCAATTGTTTCTGAATTGTCTATGCAAATAAATATAACAAGTAGACCCTATTTTTTCCTACAACAACATGTTTGGCTCATGAATTAGAGATTTGGGAACGGATAGTCCATGCTAATTTAATCTGGACAAAATAAATCAGTAAAGAAACATCAATACAACGAAGTCATGAGATCTATGTATTTGGGACATATTGAAACACATATCAGCTTTTGTCTAGTTCATCACCAGATTATTACATTTAAGAAAAGAAAACGTAACATTATATCATATAATTATGTAGCCCCAACCAAAATCGTATTGTAGGAGGGCATTTGAAAACACCATCCAAGCAACTAGCCATACAAGTATCATAACACTCTGTTGACTCCGCATCCACAGTCATTCCACATTTCTCACACTGAAGAAAGCACATTTTATGGCAGCATGCTTTCTTTCGCAGGAATCAAACTATCATGATCACAAGATAAGATGAAGGGAACCATCGATGGATTTGCGGAGATTTTATCATCACCTTGTGTTCTAATTTCAGCTAAAACAGCACCAATAATTACCACACACTCCATAATCTAATCATCGCCATAATAATGAGCCTAATTATCTCAATATTGCTTTAATTTAGTACACAAGATGGGCACTGGCGGATCAAGAATTTTTTTAGCGGAGGTGCGATATTGACTAAGTATCGAAAAATAGTTTTTCGGAATAATCAGTTTCTCAAGATAATTTTTGGCGGCTTTTATTCCTTACACATCAAATAAGAAAACTTGATTTTATGAGATTTTAGTATGAAGTATATATTGACTTAATGAGCCATCATTTTTAGCCTAAATCATATTTTGCACTAAAACCGATTTTTCATATTTTGATTTGGTGGGAATTTGACTTTCTAGTATTTTTATTTGAATCCAAATGGAGGGTTCCTTATGTACATTGTAAACTTAAGTAAATGGAGTAATATAAAAATAAATGAAAGTAAAAGGACAAAGACATTTACTTAAATGTTGAAAATGAAAATAAGGTAATATGTACACCAATTGATCAAATGGGCAATTTGAAACACCTACAATGGTTTTTCCAACGAGGGGAGGTGCAGCTGCACCTCCTTGCGCCTTAATGGGTTCGCCATTGAAGATGGGGAATTAAGAAAAGTCAAAATAATTACAGTCTAGCTTAATTACATGTATGATGTGTTTACTAATCAGGAATTAGAATTCTCATCAAGAATTGAATTCCACCTATGGAGAATTCATGTGTTTACTTCATATCAAGGAATTGAAAAGTAAGTGGGGCCCATACAAACTTAGGAATTGAATTCTAATTCCTGAAGAACTAACTCATTAGGAATTCATCTTTTTTATCCATTATATCCTCACACAATTTTAAAAATTCTAAATTTGATATCTACTTTAACCTAACAACGAGGGTATTTTAATAATTAGTACCACTCTTACCCCTATTCCATATGATTTAGTAAACAATTTCAATAAGAATCTGGAATCTAACTCCTCTCAATCTATTTGGTTTAGTAAACAACTTCAGTAAGAATCTAAAATCTAATTCTCCTCAATCCAACTCCTCCTCAATTCAATTCATCTTCAATTCAATTTCTTTTAATCTAATTATGAATTAGTAAAACATACTAATAATATAAGAGGCTGAGTGTGTCTTTTGTATATAAGTATGAGGGCAAGGTTGATTAAATATTTTAATATTAATATTTGAGTAGGGTTTGCCCTTTCACCGGTCTAGACTCTTTTAGAGTAAGCAATTAAAAAAACAAAGAGGGTATCAATGTTTCTTAACATGCATCGACGAACGTGTCACGTGGACGGCCTACTCAGCAATGTCTCGTCAATCGAGATGTGTCACGTAGACGGCCTACTCAGCAAGGACGGGGGGATTTATCACCCTTGTATTTAAGAATGCAATTGGCTGGGTTTAATCAAATATTCAATCTGAGCACTATTTGGAAGCTTTTGGAAGCTCTGCATCCTCACATGCTATCATTTTGTCACTATTTTGGGGGTGTTTTTTTTTCCTCAGGATGTCGGTAAATTCAGTATTTTGGGGGGCCAAAAGAAAACAATAATTCAAAGCCCCACACTCACGAGAAAGCAAACCCGTGAACCTTATCACTTTCGAAATAGAACAGAGCCAGTCCAAGTCCAAGGCAAATCATATCATACAACTAAGGCCACAAACTAATGTTTATATATTGCTTGGTTTTTAATACTAAATTAGCCTCCCATAATATGATTAGTTTATCAAGAATAATAAACATTTACTTATAAAAGTAATCATAAATTCTTCTTAGGCGGTGAGGTAATCTTGATTTTACATCTCCCTGAGCAAGAATCCACGCAGCCGCTCACTTTCTCTACCTCTACACTCAGAAAAAGAACCCAAATTAAAACAAATAAACATGAAGAACAAATAAATTAAATCCATAGACAAGGGAAGTGGAATTTTCATTTTAACCTACAATCATCAGTTGTATATAATTATGTGTCTATCTCTTTCATTAATAAACATACGATTACATATACAACCGGTGATAAGGGAGAATGATTTCGTACCTGGGTTTTGTTTAGTGCTGAAATTGGAACACAAGGTAGAAGCACATCCAAGCTTGCAGAAGTCATACTGATTGTGGTTTTGGATATTACTCTGACCTAAAGGAGGGTTTGGAATGATGCAATCTTTCAAGCATTCAAGGGTGCATGAGCCAACCGTGTTGTTAGGAATGATGACACAGAGGATGAAGCAGCTCCCATAGCAGCTTTCGAAAGAAGCAGTGGACTGACCCACAAGCATCATCCCCAGCACCAAATAAGCGACCGCCAGTGACCTCAATTCCTTCTTATCCATCGATCTCATTCTCTCTGCCGACCGAACCAAGAAATGACAAATGAAACTTATAGCTAAATGGCAGAGCACATGTCGCTACCCCTATTTATAATGGCTTGGTTTATATGTGGACAGTCTGGATAGAACCGGTAGAGACAGCAGCCAGGTAACTATGTTGGCATAATTGTTTGAAACGACCCGCTCCGAATTCCTTTCGACATCAGGCCCACTTATTAACAATATTCTTCTTTTCGAAAAAAAAAAAAAAAAAAAAGAGGCTCGAGACTTTCTGCTGAAATTTCGGCAAAGTCTCTTCTGAAAAATGGACTTTTCCCAACCAACAGCGTGCACAATACAATAGCACACAGTTTATAAAATAGGCCTCCGGCCTTACATCCAACCCTAACCTGAACGATAACAGAACAATTCTAAAGAAATTCAGTTTACATATGCAACAAGGGCAAGTAGAAGGCCAGTAAGGGAGTGATTTTTTCAGCGACACTAACAAATCACTCATATTATTAACACATATATATTTTTATTTATTAATACTATACAATAAATATAAATCCGTGAATGTTCTAATTAATACCACACATTAGGACTTCAATAAGTTACGGATTGGAGTCCTCTATGGCCGGTCTTGACTTTTGGGTGGCTTCGGACATAAATTAAAATGAGGCCTTCCGATTTTATACTAAAAAATAATTTTGTAATATTTAATTAACAATTTTGACCTAAAAATAAATAAATGGAAAGAAATTCAAAGATTTGAAACACTAATAAAAAGAAAACAAATAAAATTCTGATTTTTTTTTAATGAAGAATAAAATTCTGAATTTTTTATTTTTTTTGGCTTCTCAAGATTAATCCTAGTTGCTTCCTAGCCTTGCCCCAAGACTACTACAAATATTTTTTTATGGAGCTAAGGAGCTAAGCTCACTTTATATAATTCTAGGTTTTTCATGGACCAAGTAAAACAATAATTAAAATATATATATGTATAATTTTTGTATATTTGACTTTTTGACTTCAAACTGAAAAATATAATTTGACAAGGTAAAAATTGCTTTCGATAAAGAAAGCAGCACATCATGAAATATTAAACTTGTTTCAATATCAAAAGAATATCAAACATTTGTAAATTATTATAGTTTGATTTTTCAAATGCAATATCAAAATAATTCTTGTAAATTTTAAATATAATTATGGATTTTGACCTAAAAAATAAATAAATGCTGCCAAAAAAAACCCCCAATTCAAAGATTTAAAGCAATAATAAAAAGATAACAAATAAAATTATGATATTTTTCAAAAAGAGGCGTTGGACTCCTGTGTTCTATTTAGCGAACATGCTATTTAGTGAACTACTTTCTAGGCTCACTATATTAGACGAGCGAGTGAGGTGTTTTCTTCACTGTTGGACTATATAGTGCCCGTTTGGCATTGCTTATTTGGGGTAATAAGTGATTTTTTAAAAATTTTGAGAAGCCCAACCCGTTTGGTAAACTGTGAGAAAATCACTTATTGTTAAAAATTGCTGTGAGAGAAAGCTATAAGGGAAAGCAGCTAATTAGTTGCTTTCATTTTTTGATTATGCAGGAATCAGTTTCGAAGAGGCGCTGGGTTTAATGATTATGCGGCAATCATTTTTTGATTATGCATACAATCAATACCAACAATACTTTTAACAAAATTTTACCAAACGCCAAACTGTTTTTTCTCACAGCTGATTTCTCTCACAGCAAATCTGACAGCGATTATTTTCACAGCACAGCAATGCCAAACTAGCCCATAACCTCATTTAAGTTAGTCTCGTATATTACCAAATATGAATTTCGAGTGTTATCTAACACAGTCCAGTTCAGTAAGGCGTACCAAACATGGCCATGTAGAGCATATATGAATCTTGAGGCCCCCAAATTTGGGGGCCATGCCCAGGGTCGGCCTAACTGACATGACTCCCTTTTAATCCATCTTACCTTCAGGATTGTGCAAACTTTCCATTCCTTCCATGCGACCACTTACAAATAATACAGGAGCGTTTTAGATCATTTCTCCTTATTTTTTTCTTTCTTTCTATTTAAATTAAAGACTTAAACTATGAAGCGTGCCAACCCGTGAACATTTAGATAAGAACTAGTTTTGGAAGCAGAGCCAATCCAAAATAATATATCATTCATAATTCATTATTTTAGTTTCAAATTGGCCTTACATAATATGATTAGCTAAACCCTAATTCTTATTTGGTGGTAAGAAGGTATTCGAGGCGCATCTGTCTGAGCAAGAATCTACACAGCCGCCCACTTTCTCAATATCTGCACGCGAAAGATAACTCATGTTATTTGGCCAAAAAAAAGAAAAAAAACTCATGTTAAAAGGAGCAAGACAAATTAGGTCAAATTACAATTTTGACCCATGCAATTTATTTTGTTTTTAATTAAGGTCAAATTGGTAACTTCGTTTTATGGTTTGATGACGTATGTTTGGTCTTTTTTTTGTTGTTGCCACGTCATCAAACTGTCCAAAGAATAGGTAGACATGTGAATTTGGCCTTATTGCTGACTAATTAATGTAAAACATTAGAGATGTGGTTGTAATTGTTTGAACTAAAGTGGAAACTCTTCCAACTTATATGAAAGAAAGGGGGCATTAGAATTCTCATTCTTTAATACGATAGTTTTGTTTTGTTTTTTTTTTTCGCTAAGCTCATATATTAGATTAGATTTTGATTTTCGTTAATAGGTATATGATTATAATTATGCACGTAGATACATGTAACGTGCAAACGAATGCATATATGTGAATGTATAATCTACTTAATTAATGAAAGACCAAAATTAAAATCTAATCTAAATTTAAGGGTTGATAACAAAATCATTTTATTCGATTATGACCTAAATGGAGGATGATTTAAGTTTGAAAATTATTTGTACCTGGGTTTTCTTGATCCAATAAACTGGCACACAAGGAAGAAGCACATCCAACCTTGCAGAAGTAGTGACTGTTTTTGGGGACACTATGTAAAGAAGGACTGTCGAACGCACATTCAGCTATGCATATAACGCCACATGCGGCAACCCCAAAAAGGCCTTTGGTTTTCCTACATTTATCCACGCAATTACCGTAGCATCCTGGATTGTCAACAGCACTGC
Source organism: Prunus persica (assembly GCF_000346465.2). Taxonomy (NCBI): domain Eukaryota; kingdom Viridiplantae; phylum Streptophyta; class Magnoliopsida; order Rosales; family Rosaceae; genus Prunus; species Prunus persica. The sequence continues at coordinate 5,247,040 of NC_034011.1, forward strand.
TCTGCGCCACCAGAAACCCTAACACCAAGCAACCCATCACTAAACACATAACTCTATTCTCCATTTTCTAACAAAGTTTTCTTAAGCCTCTCTCTCTCTCTCTAGCTTTGCACAATAAAATCTATCAGAAAAATTATTCAAAACCTAGATAGCATGAGGTTGCACTTCTTTACCCCTATTTATACAATTTGCGAGGTCTTGCTAATATAGAGTACAATTCCACATGCGTTGTTAGAGTTCAACTCTCATCTTGCCTCTCTCTAGACTTTAAGCCTTCTTTCCCGAAAAGGAAGAAGAAGAAGAAGAAGAAGAAGTAGTAGAGGGGTTCAATTAAACACAAACATAAGAGGATGGTGTTGGTGTACATGTATGGGATCATAAATGCATAAGTGAATGGTGTACATGTGGTTTGTTATGTTGGCTTATAAGTCAATGCGTGCGCTTGATTTGATAAGGCAATAATACGTGTGATTTTAGTGAGAAAAAAGAAAATATCAAATAAATTAATTAGGACTAAGAAAAGAATACTTCTCAGGATTGTCATACCATGTAAATATGATAACACGGTAAGTTTAGCAAATTTTGTTTATTTTACTAATAAGAGAAGAGTTATTTGAAATTGATTTTTTTTTTTTTATTAGAAAGAGAAAAATCACTAAATCAAAAATAATTAGTGTAAGTCTAGCCAATGATTCAATGAATAATATATTTGTACATATTCGAAAATTTTGTCTCTATTCTGACACATACCGGTGTATGGAAAATATGGTTTGTGTTTGTATAAAATTTTAATGTCTCATCTGGTTATCATTGTAAGAATAGAAAGAAAAAAGAGAAGAAAGATTGAGAAAATTTTTGTCTTTATTTTTTCTATTAGTTTGAATGAGTAGCACAAGTGTTGTTACAAATGTACTTATTTATATATATTTGATGATAAAACAAAATGCACTTATATATACACTGAGATTTAACTTCTGCCCTAAGATAGCAGACTGAGTCTTAACAAGACTGCTCAACAGTCTAACCAATCTTCGGTGACATGCAAGATTGCATTTCCATCAATTAACATATGCTCTCGTCGCAAGTTTTTTTTTTTTTAATGCGGAAACTGAAATTACAAAATGAAACCCTAGCACAAGAAAATTCAATACCTTATAGGATTTAAGACAAACTATCCCATACATTTTCATCTGTGCATAAGGTACGATTGCATATTCTTAGTTCATCTCTTTTTTTTTTACTTTTTAATACGGTCATGCCTAATTTTATCACTTTTACGGGAATTAATGTTATTAATGCAAATTATTTTCCGAACTATAACGTGTTCAAATGGAGAATTTTTTGGTTTGGTCGTGAAACCGCTATGTGATATTATTAATTTATTTATATTATTGTATATGTATTTATTTAATCTGTGAAATATCAATCATTTCTACCTATAGTTTTTTCTACAATTCACTCCATCAAGATGTTAGTTTAGTCGCTCAACCACAAATTGCACGAGTAACACATAAGATTGTTCTTTTTTATTTCCAACTTAGCCTTACATCATATGGGCAGACTTCATACATTTGTGAAAGTATATATATAATTAAGAAACCAAATCCTTCTTAGTTATGTGGTAAGGTACTACTTATGCTGCATTTCTCTGAGCAAGAATCCACACAGTCGCCCACTTTCCCCATCTCTGCGTGCGAAAGAGAACTCAAGTTAAAAGAAGTTAAATCCATAAAAGTAATAAAAATACTAAATAATTTTTTAAAAAGAGTAGCTAGCTATACCTGGGTTTTCTGTATCGATCAAACTGGCACACATGGAAGAAGCACATCCAAGCTTACAAAAGTAGTGATCGTCTTTGGGTACACTAAGTAAAGAAGGGCTGATGGCCAAGCATTGTGCTATGCACGTGCCGGCACACGTGATAGCGCCAAACATGCTACCTTTGACACACTTAGGGAGGCAGCTGGCGTAGCAGTCAGGATTGTCGACAGCAGTGGACCGCCCTGTCAACGTGACCAACAACACCAAGGAAGCCATGGCTGCTCCCATATTCACTCCCTTCTTCTCCATTTTTTTTAGTTTAACCCTAGATCTCTGTGCTTAAATCAAGCTAGTAATTAGAAGAAGAAGATGTCACAAATAATATAATTCAAACCTAAATAGCAGCTCTCTAGGCTCTGGCTAGCTATAGAACTTCTATTTATAGAGATTGGTTTTTTCATTTTTTTAATTTAGTTTTAGCTGAATAATGCGTAAGCCTTCGTATATGTATGTAAGCCCACATGCATTGTTATACATCTAGTGATCTGTACATGTAACATGTGGATTGTCGAAGATTAACCGTGACTCAGACATAAGTGAATGATGGTAAGTCAATGGGTGTGTGTGCCCCTCCCCAAGTTAGATGGGCAATACTGAGTAAGCTTTAATTTAGTGTACATAAATACGGGACAGAAAAAGTACGTAAAAAATCTTACATGCGTGTGTTTTAGTCAAATAGTGATCATGATAAACTACAAGGACGTACGTGGAGAGGAGAAAGACTTGAGAACTCGTTTAATTCACATATTAAAAGTTTGAAAATGAAGAATTTGAGCATCCAACTCAAAATTAATTAATAATAAATACGGATCTTAAACGTTCGAAACTCTTACTCATGAAGGAGAAACCTCAAACCCTTGGGCGCCCCCTGGGTATGCAATTCTCCTGTCTTTGGAATGCACTAGTTGCACTATTTAATGACTACATCATCCAAATTACAACTTAAAAATACCTTTTTTTATCTTAAAAATCTTGCCATTTCTTTATGATGGGTGGTGGGTCTAGCAATCCAAAGAAAAACATTTGGACAAATTCAAAATTCTGTTTCTCAATTACAATCAAAGGGGTTTCTTTCTAATGCATGTTATTCTTCTTCTCTTTTTTCTTTTTTTTTTCCTATCGATTTGTTATTGTTGTTTCAACGATTTGTCATACCAGTGAAGAAAGTTGAAGTTCTACCCAAAAACCAATTGGCAATGGGGAGAGTAGCCCAACTCCTTATAAACCCTTGCTAGGTTTCTCAACTTTTTAATGTGGGACTTTTTACCTTCACATTCTCACACGCCCCGCACATGTGGCAAATTTTCAAGCCTAAAACGTAGACAACACATATTGGGTAATGTGGAGCACGTGTGGCCGTTGGGCTTTCACACGTGGGCTAACCTGCTCTAATACCAAGAAGGAAGTTGAAGTTCCACCCCAAAACCAATTGGCAATGGGGGGAGTAGCCCAACTCCTTATAAGCCCTTGCTAGGTTTCTCAACTTTCCAATGTAAGACTATTTACCTTCACATTCTCACAACCAGATGATGACGTGGTATGCCATAGAGTTTTTTTTGGCACGATGAGGTGGTATGACAAGGACCTAAACATTTTTTTTCCCCACAATATTGGGCTTAATTGGTTCAAGGATTCTATTATGAATCCGTTGTTCTTTTACCCACACAAAATTCAAGACAATAAAATTGCAAACACACTTTAACAATCCATATGAGAGTAATATTTATCTTCCATATATTTTTATTTTAAAATTAGCTTACATATATCTTGGCAGAAACTTCACTCATTTGTGAAAGTATATATAACATCATAATTAATTAACCAAAACCCCCTAGTCCTTGTTCTAATTAGGTGGTAAGGTATTCATCATGGTGCATTTCTCTGAGCAAGAATCGGCACAGCCACCCACTTTCGCAATCTCTGCACGCAAAAGAGAACTCAGATTAATTGAAGGAAAGTTGAATAAATCTGTGCAAAAGAGACTAGTGGAGGGCTTGAAACTCTAGAAGTACCATATACCTGGGTTTTCTCTAGTGATGAAACTGGCACACAAGGAAGAAGCACAACCAAGCTTGCAGAAGTAGTGATTGTCTTTTGGGACACTGCGTAATGAAGGACTTGCCGTCATGCAGTTTGCGGCGCAAAAACCGCTGCATATAAGGGTCGCCAACGGGCCACCGTAGAGACAAGTGAGGCATTGGGCGTAACACAGTGGATTCTCAACAGCTCTGGTACTGTTGGACTGCCCCAACACCAAGAAAGCGATGATCGCTAAAGACATCACCTCCTTCTTATCCATTTTTTGTCTCTGGCTCACAACACAAGATATATCACAACCAATCAAACCTAAAATTTCTGTCCCTATTTATAAAGACTCGGTATGTTGAAGTATTTCAGGACTATTAAGGTAGTTTTATTGATTTCTTATGGACTTGAAAAAAATAGTCCCTTTCATTTTGAGGGACACTCTTGTAGGGTCATTCGTATTGTATTTCGATCATTCGAACCGTCTTTTTTTAAGTATCATTTCAAAGGTCATCTATACAAAAAATCACTAAATTCCATTTGACCACTCAATCATGGGACTACACTGGGCTACAACCTAGGTAGCTTTTTGAAGAAATTTTTTAAAACCTATTGGCTCATGTAAGGTTTTTGAAGAAAAATAAAATTAAACTTATATAGCCCATTAACTTGCAGTTTCCACTTGTGGTTGGGGACCTCGTTTTGTGGTCTTCTTGGCAGTTTCCCCACTATTTATATGAAGATATCTTTTTAGACACCAAAAAAAAAAAAAAAAAAAAAGGTAAATAAACTCAATAATAGGGAAATATTATTTTTCTTAAGTCTGTTTTGTGGTCTACTTAGCGGTTTTCTCCATTTCTTTTGTGTTAACCTTTTTTTTCATTTAATTTGTATTAGTTATATGCTAAATATATTGGAAATTAGCTCAGAGGGCTATGAACTAGCGTGGGTTTACATAATTTAATGTGTACTTTTATTTCTAGAAAATATATAGAAATTGTAAATTAAAAATTATCATTAGATTTTAAGCTAAAAAGTTTATCTAGCCCACCTGTCGAAAAATTCCTGGTTATGCTCTTACACTCAATTAAATGGTTGTTATTTTATATTGTTTTCTTGAAGCATTGTGTTCTTATATTTTGTTGGTCACAACTAGATGTCTTAACAACTTTCAATTTGTCTTATTTTTTGCAAAAATGATCTATGAATGAATACTTGAAAAATAGATGGAATCATCTAAATAAACGTTAGAAGAGTTATGACCTTAAGATGTTTGAATCTTCAAGGATTGGGATAACTCAGTTTGGAGCCCTGGTTTCAGTCTCTCTTCCTGCAGGTTTGTATTCAGTTTTCGCCTTCTCCTCCTTCTTTAGGTCATGCAAAGAGTATCATGGGTTGCCCAAGATTGATCGACATACGAAAAAGAATCCAATGCTATGTCTTAGATGTGCTCCTGATTTGATAGGCAAAAGTACTGAGTAAAGGTTTTGGTGCACATGTTGGTTGCGGAAGATTTATTCCAACTCCCACACCACAAGTGCATGGTATTTTTTTATTTTTCTTTTCTTTTCTTTTGGGTATGGCAGTGTTAGTCAAGAAGGCTAATTGTATCCTAAGTAATTGGAGGAATTGTATGTACCTCAAGAATTAATAGGCCACTCTAAAACAGTCATATGAATTATGGGCTCAATTCTGTTGAAAGTGTCATCCTCGTATTCAAGTGAGTTGAATTTAAAGTCTTCCTTCAATTAAGTGAAGACAACTACCACTCAGTGAGGGACATACGAGAAATATCCCAAAAATGGTCTCAACTAATTCCTAAAAGATAAGCAAAAAGCCTAAAACTAAAAAGTAGAAACAAATTTAAATATTTTCTCACTTTTAGCTTTTATGTATTTTCCTTCACTTTTTATCCTTTTCAAGTGAAAAAGAAAAAAAATTCAAAACACAGCTACTTCATTTTAAAGCCACAAATACATAAAACAATAGTCTATTAAAATAAATAAATAAACAAGAGTCTACGTCCAACAAAAATCATTTATAGATACCGATATATAAATAATAAAAAATTTAAAAACCTATTGTCATGTTGTGAGAACGTCAATTACATATATGTTAAATTTGATTTGGATGGTGGTAAGATCCATCGTAGATCTTCGTTATAATTTCTTTGTGTTCATAAAAATTTAAAACTAAAAAAAAAAAAACACATGTTACTGCCATGTTTGGCCTCTACACAACAACAGCACAATCACACCGGAGGGCAGAAAGGGCTATGTCTATGGTAGAGGCAGTGAGCCAAACAATCCACAAGACACCATTCTGTCACCGAAATTCTTCCACGTTTTTGACATTGCAAGAAACACCTCGTCACAGCAATCACTACTGTGATCATCAAGATGTGGAATTAGACGGTGATGATGAGATGGTTGAGACATTTGGGCCCTCCCAGTAACCAAAACCAAAATAAGAAAAAATATTGACACCACAAGAATTCTCATGGATTTAAAAGAAGGAAAAAAAAAAAACACTAACTAAAATTGACCAATTGTGATTGCACTGGCACCGCCTTGTTCCCTAAGCAAGCAAAAGACCAGTGCAGAAGAATTGCCGAGCAAATCTCCTTTGGCATAAAGCACACTACAAGAATAATGCAAGGCTTTGCTCACTGAGGCCCAGCCGGAAGCATTTATAATTGTAAGTGGCCACATGCCAGAGGAGACTTTGCCCTGTAATTGATCTAACTGCACAACCAAAGTTGAAAGTTGCAGAGAGATGCACCGGAGAGACCGTTATTTATGCTAACCCAGAGGAAGCATATCCTAAGGATCCTAAGGAACAATGCTTTCGTTTGTGTGTTGAAAAGTACACCTTTATCCATAAATCCCGTCCCACTTTTTCATGGTACAAAATTTTAGCTGTACAGACTACTTCATGAAGCTGATTTTAAAAAAATGTGACTGTAATTAATCAACTTCTCAGTGCTAATCAGTACCATAAATGAGAAATTAATTCTCTAATTCGTTGTTGACTCGGGTTCTCGCTTAATTACATCAACTAATGAGTCACTGTGGTTTAACAAACATGCAGTTTTACTAGCTTGCTAGGACGTGAAACAATATAAGCCAGTCATTGTTGAAAATCTTGAAAAGAAAATATGGGAAGCATTCTAAATATATAAGAAGGAAGATTCAGAGCATGTTCTCAATCTATCTTTTTCTTCTACTTGGTAATGTCACTTTCATTGCTTTCAGGACCAGCCAAATGGACCTAACAAAAGTTGATTTTGTTAGAGAAAACACTCGAGCCTGCATTCATGAATTCAACTCATGTGATGGACACACACACACACATATATATATATATAGTTCTATTATTTATTTGCAGCAACATACTGATTCTTTTATTTTTATTTTCCATAAAATTATATTATGATCACCAAGATCTAAATTTGACAGTTGCATCTAAATTTCGGGACAAATCTATTAGCTAGGAAGTTTAGACTCCTCAACGTGTACGAGTTTTTAGGGTTTTATGTGGTTTTGGCAGAAACATGTCATGATTTTAGAAAGCTGCAGCAGGATATCCCCTAGAACTCAAGTATATCCTCTAAATTGTTAAAATTAATGCACACTTGTGTCTTGAATAATATAGAATAATCTAGAAAAATTGAGAGAAGTTGACAAGTTAAAGTCGGCTCTACACTAGAAACATCCTACTAATTATATAATGTATTGTAACTAGATAATTCTAGATTTATAGGACAACTAGTGGCTGAAAACACTCGAAAGTCGGTTACTGTGCAACAACCGACTTGACTAGTTATTTGCCAACTTAGAGGGTTGGTTTAGCAACTCTATAAATATGCAAGCAGCCCACTTATGTAATCAAGCAAGAAAAGCTGAAAACTACCAGCTGCCCTGTATCCAACTAAGTCTCTAAAGCTTTGTAACTTTCCTCCATTCAAATATAATTACCTCGCTACTCTTTCAAAAAGTTTTCTATTCCACATCAAGCTATTGTCCTAAACACTAAACTACCAACCATTCTCTAAACCTCTTCTCCCTTAAACTAAACCCTAAATTAAAGGCTGTCTTTAATTTGACTCCCTTTTAACCAATCCTTGTGTAACATTTACACCAAAACACTAAATATGAATTGGACATCCAACATATATATATATATATACAGTCCCCTTTTATTGAGGGATCCCTCAAATAATTTTATTTGAGGGACGCCCTTTAGGGTACCCTACTATTTTTTTCTCAATGATCCAAACTATCTATTTTTTAGATCTTCATTCATAGATCATCCTTACAAAAAATTAGACAAATTGGAAACCGTTTCGACATCCAATTGTGTCTTACAAAATCAATGAACACGGTGCTTCAAGAAAATACTAAAATTTCAATAACTCAATTGAGTGGTCAAATGATATCTGATTCAAGTGATTTTTTGTAGAGATGATCTTTGAATGAGTATCTACAAAATAGACGGTTTGGATTAGCGAAATACAAATTGAGTGGGGCCTACAAGGGGTATCCCTCAAATTATTTGAGAGATTCCTCAATAGAAGCTCTCTGTATATATATATGTTTGTGTTCTTAGTGTCAATATTTCTTAATTGTTTTATTTTTCAACTCTCATAATATTTTATTCGAATCGAAACCCAATCTCTGTTAGCTGAGCTTCTTTTCTGAGGGAAGAAATTAAGTAAGAGGGAGGATCTGCAAAAGTAGAAATTGATGACACTGTCATGAAAAGAGTATCCCGCAAGTCCTCTACTCCAATTGCCACAAGTCCAATGGACTGTTAATAAAGTCCTCAACTCAAGCTCTCAACTCCTCTAAAGCCCAAAATGAATAAATTGTTTAGTGGAACCCTGGTTTCAGTCTCTCTTCCAGCACATTTGTATTCAGTTTTCGCATTCTCCTCCTTTAGGTCATGCAAAGAGTATCGTCGGTTGCCCAAGATTGATCGACATACGAACAAATCCAATGCTTAGTCTTAGATGTGCTCCTGATTTGATAGCCAAAAGTACTGAGTAAAGGTTTTAGTGCATATGTTGGTTGCGGAAGATTTATTCCAACTCCCGCACCACAAGTGCATGGTATTTTTTATTTATTTCTTAACTTTTCTTTTGGGTATGGCAATGTTAGTCAAGAAGGCTAATTGTATCATAAGTAATTGAAGGGACTGTATGTACCTCAAGAATTAATAGGCCACTCTAAACAGTCGTATGAATTCTGTTGTCACTGCCATAGCCCACTGGTACAAGAATATTGTGCGTTCCGAAACTAGAATATTAGAACTATCGATCAAGTATAAACTAATGCAACTAGGAGAGCATCTTTTTTTTCATAATGAAGGGTATAGCCGTGCGGCTATACCGTTTAAATAAAATATACAGAAAATTAGTTAAATACTCATTCCTAGACATAAAACTATAAATAAACCCTATACTATTTAATGTATATAAACACATCCAAAATAAACCCAAAAATCGACAGCTGTCGATTTTTTCAATTCAACAGTTATATTGGATTATGGTTTTGCCCTTTTGCAATTTTGAGAAACAATCGACTTCAATTTTTTTTTAAAATCTTTTATTTAAAAGAATTATGTTGTATATTGAAGAGGAATAAGAAGAAGAAATGCATGCGCTCATGACTCATGGAGCAGCTTGTGGTGCTCTAGGCTCATCTTCTTCCCCCAATCCTTTCGAAGCTCTAGGCAATGCTCTTATCTGTTCTTCTTCCAAGACTTAGGTTTGTCGTTCTTCCTCGTTGCTTCTTTCACTTTCAATTTCTCTTCTCTGTTTCAAATTTTCAATCCTCAACGGCGTCATTTTCTTAGGCTTTCGTTTGATTCACGAGCAGGACGCCCACAGCTTATGTGCCATAATTTTATCCAGACGCTCATGGCCACATGCTGCACCAGATCTGAGAGAAGGCTCACAAGGATGAGCTTAAGAAGAACGAAGAGACCATTTCAAGGTTAGCCGAATCATATTGGTATGATCCGGTTTGATTATCGCCGAAATTCGAAGCTCGTTGAGCAATTTCTTTGCGATTTTTTGATTAATTTGAATATGTCGATAGTTCTTTCCCTTAGTTTTGCATTTCGTTTACAAATTGCAATAAATCAATTGATTAAAAAAAAAAATCTGAAAATTACTTGCTTGCTTATTTGTGTTAGTTCTAACATGATTTGTAATGTTGGTATTGTGTTTCTAGTTATTAGTAGAATGGTTGAACATCTACATAAACATTTACTGTTTGTATGATGTACATGCTAAGCTACTATTAGTTAGCAATTTTTGTTTCAGTCTTACCACTGCTTTTGCTATTACAGAAGGATAATAATGTTGTTTACTTGTTAAAATTCCTTTTTCAGCGGGTTGAGACCTATAAGTTATCTAGCCTGGTTTTGCTGCTGTAAATAAATTTTTTTAATGTGAAAATATCTAGTGATTTCCCCTCAAATTCATTCCGTGAACCAAACGGGACCTAACTCTCTAAACTCTCTTAGTTATACAAAATTATATATGCAGAAATACATGCTTACTGCAATGGTTTCTCTATATTGCGCAGATCCTGACAAAGTGCAGGGCTGCGTCATGAACTGCTCGAAGTTGTGCAACAAAACTAATTACTAGTCCATTACTAGCTTTTGTGCCAGGCCAAAGAGCACTATATATATGTAATGTCCTCATATATTATGGTTATGTATATTTTTGGTTTTTAATAATAAAAGGGCAATTTTTAGTGACGACTATAATGTTGTTGTTACGATAATGACCACAGTACCTTTTAAAAATAAAACTTTAATTACAATAATATGTATGAGATACTCGGTTTTTGGGACCCAAATGTCCACCCTTATTACTCCTAATTCTAAAAGGGCTCCTCTTGATCCAAGGGCACTATGTTCGGTTATCTTAGGGGCATTGTAGTGCAACTATATCCTTAGAAGATCATAAGTTGGTAAATGGTTGTGAGGCTCGGTAGGTATATATATATATCAATGTTGGACTTGTAATCATACTCATGGACAATTGATCCATCTTATCGGGTGATCGGAGATGTTTGTTTGGGTGACTGGTGACCAGTGATAGAGGTCGAATTTTTAACTTCGGGGAGAGAGAATAAGCTTAAACATTTGGAATTTTCCTCTGCAGCCAATGCCCATGCTCTATATGTATTAAAGAGATTGTGAGAAGGATGGGGTTCAATGTCACTTCATGTGAAGCATCCAAAATCAAAAGTTTTGAGCCCTTATGAGAAGAAGCCGAAAAAATAAGGTAAACATAGACATTTATTCCAACCAATATGACATTAGAAATTATTTTTTTCTGATACAAAAGTGATAGTATTTTATTGATGGATAGAAATTATACAAATACAAAAATTGAGCTAAGTTCTACAGAATTAGGCGAGCATCTATACACCAATACGGAATGCGACAATAGTCCATGACTCAACCGAACCCTCCGTATATGTTTGGCAATAATGGCTTTTAATGGTTGGGCTCCAGCTAATTGGGCTAGACGGTAGAAGAACAAGAAACCGTTTGTCCTGTGGATTTGGACTGTGTAAACGAAAAATTCATGCTGAAATAACTTTCCAAATTTACCCTCTTTCATGACATTTTGCTTTTATTTCTTTAAAATATAAAAAAGAAATCACAATTTCAAAAAATGGCCTCCTCCCTTAAAGCCATGTTTGGCATTTTTCATTTTTTTAAAATACTTTTATTTTTATATGCCAATTCAACCATGGAATCATCCCATTAGCTTTTTATATTTTTCTCTTACATACGATTTGAATAGCTTAGAGCATTCACAATAATGCTCTCTATTTCTTAGCTAAAATTTAGTTAAGAATATAAGAAAGCTATTTTAGGAGCTCTTTAAAAAATTTCAACTCCAACCATACTCCATAATTTGAAGAGTCATAAATGCTATAACTCTTTTTTGATTGGTCCATTTCTATTAAAAAATAAAATAAAAAATAGTTAGCATTATATAAATATTTGAAATACTCATTAAATAAAACATCATTAAAAATATACAAAATTAGTGAAATACCCATTCCTAGACATGAAACTATAAATATACCCTATACTATTTAAAGTATAGAAACACACCCAAAATAAACCCAAAAATTGACAGCTGTCGATTTTTTAAATTCAATAGCAATGTTGAATTATTGTTTTGCCCTTTTGCCCAAAATAAACCCAGCTCCAAGGCTCAATTAAAATAATCGACGATTGCTCCTTCAAAATCTCGGAGCTGGTTTGTGAGAAATCGATGAGCTGCCGATTTAACTAACCTCACCGTCGGAGCCGCAACTCTAATTTTCATTGCTTTCTAGATCTCTCACTTGCTTTCTCACAGATCTTGCAGCTATTTCCAGATCTCATAGCTCAATCTCTGGCATCTTAGTCATATGCAAGGTTTTTTTACAACTCAGGAGGTGGACTCGGGTCCTGATCCATGAGGCCGACTCTTTCCTCCATCAACAATGATGCGTTGCAGAGGGCTTTTCTCTATTCGGTGAGATCATCGAATCGAAGATCATCAACGACCGTGAGACCGAGAGGTCTAGGGGCTTCGGCTTCGTCACTTTCAACCACGAGAAGGCCATAAGGGACGCGATCGAAGGCATAAACGGCTAGAACATCGACGGTCGTAACATCACCGTCAATGAGGCCCAATCTGGTGGAAGCGGCGATGGTGGTGGTGGTAATGGAGGTTAAAGCTGTGGAGGATATGGTGGCGTTGGCTACGGATCTAACGGCGTTGGCTACTAAGGTGACGATCATCGTGAAGGCGGTGGGGATAGCGTCTCGATGACGATTCAGTTTAGGTCACTAAGGTAATTTGTATTTGATATTCATTTGAGTTTTGAATTGTGATTTTAATTTTTTGTTGTTTATAATTTGGTTTGATTTTAGATTCGGTTTGGTTGTGAATTTGATCTTGTGTTTTGGTTTGAGCTGTGATTAAAAATTTGTGATATTGATCAACTTTAATCTCAAGTGAAAGAAGGTGCCCATAGCCATTGCCCCGCCATTCACATCATGATACCATTGACTATCACTGAGGTAATGAAGGTAACACTTTCAAATAGTTCTATGACATAGTATTAACAGTATACTTCTATGACTTAGTATTAACAGTGTACTTTTTTTTTTTCTTGTAGATGTATTTTCCTTTTGCCTTTGCGATTATTTCTGATGAAACTATGGACAATTGGAGGTGGTTTCTACACAGGATATCGGATGTCTTGAAATAGTAGTAACAATGTTTTTTATGAAATTGTATTAACAATGTTTTCTATAAAATGGTAGTAAAAATGTTTTTTATGAAATTGTATTAACAATGTTTTCTATAAAATGGTAGTAAAAATGTTTTTTATGAAATTGTATTAACAATCTATTTGTATGAAATGGTATTAACAATATCTTTTTGTAAGAAATGGTATTAAAAATATTTTTGTATGAAATGGTATTAACAATGTTCTATTTGTATGAAATGGTATTAACAATATCTTTTTGTAAGAAATGGTATTAAAATTTTTTTTTTTTTTTTGGGTATGAAATTGTATTAACAATGTTTTTGTATGAAATGGTATTAACAATGTTTTCCTATGAAATGGTATTAACAATGTACTTCTATGACATGGTTTCCAGAGGTTCGATGGAGAAGGAAGGGTCGTAGGGGCATGCCCTTGGTTTTTGTTTTTATTTTATTTTTTATTTTAAAAAAAATCTAGGTTGGGCTTGTTTTGGGTTTTTATGGGTTTTTTGTATTGGGCTTTTTTTAAGTTAGTTAGTGGCAGTCATGTAATTTATAGGAAATTCAACACTCATTTTGTATGTAGTAAATGATTTTTGGGTATGTTTCTAAAGTGTATTTCATGTAGGGTTTTTTTATAATTTCAGCCTCTATTTTGGGTATATCACTAAAGCTCCCTTAAAAATATAAGAAGCCACTAAGAAGAAGGTGGTTTAAAGAGCCCATTATAGATGCTCTTATATGAGTTAGCACAGTTGGCGAGAGTGATATTACTTCCGTTTACACAGTCTTGTTTTTCTTTATCTATACTAGAATAATTTAAATTATCATTTAATTTAAAATATAAATATAAATATATATAATGTTTAAAAAAATTAAAAGAGAAAATATATATGTGTGTAATTTGGATCCAGATATGAAAATGGCAGAAGCTGATTGGTGGAGAGTACCTACCAAACGTAAGTGAATCCACATGTGACAATAAGCATCTCACGTGTCAGAATCTAACTACACACTAATCTGTTTAGTTTCGGAATTGCCCCTCACGTCTGAGTCTCTGACCTCTCACTTCTCTTCTTGAAAACTCTCGAATTTCCCAAAATACCCCTGAGCAACTAATTCATTGTCTCAGATATTTCCGTAATTATTTTGCTTATCGAAATCTTTAACTCCTCCCCAAGTCTTTCCTCTTTCAATTTCTGACGGCATCATCCAAAATCCCCAAAATCTCTCTCTAGGGTTTTCACGAGTAATATCCCTATCCCGAATAAAAGCCCCTAGTTTATGTTCAATTTGAGCTCCTAGGGTTTCAGCTTTGCCAGAATGTACATATTTGGCGTTTGATTCCCGCGAATTTTTGGGTTTTACGGGTTTCGATTGAGGGCTTTTGTCTTTATTTGGTCGAATTCGTGTTTAGCTTTGGAGGAAGTTTGGGTTTTATCTGAGTGAAGTTTGAATTTTTTTTTTAAGGGCTTTTTGAGATTTTATTGGATTGCAGGAGCTTGGGGATTTAGGGTTTTTGTTGTGTTGGAGTTGAATTGATGGCTTCGGTGGGTGAGGAAGATGTGGACTATGAGAGTGATCCAGAGGAAGCAAAGCGATCTCTGGCGATGCGGAGGAGAGCAGCGGCGAGCGATGATGAGGAAGGTGAAGGAGAGGTGAGAGAGAAGCCGGGGGAGGATCCGAGGGCTGGGATTCACTCCGATGAATCGGACGACCAGGGTGGGGCTGCTGAGTACGATGATGACGAAGAAGAATTAGGCCTAGAAGAGGAAGAAGAGATTGATGAAGAAGAAGAGGGTGAAGATGAAGTTTTGGAACGGGAGGACTTGGAAGGCGATCAGGAGAGAGGCCGTGAAGGTGAGACGGGTGGAAGGATTGAGGTTTTGGCGGTGAAGGAATCGGACGGTGATGGGCGGAGGTCTGTGGAAGAGTCCATCGATGAGAATGCAGAAAATCAAGCGGCAGAAGAGGAGGAGAAGAAGGAGAACGAGCCATTTGCAGTGCCCACAGCTGGGGCTTTTTATATGCATGATGACCGCTTCAGGGACAATGCTGTTGGTCGGCACAGGTATGGTTTATGTTTTTTGGTCGTATTTTCCGCCCATATGAATGTAGGTGTAGTTTGGCAGATGGGAGTTGTAGGAATATATGGAAGTAAACTTGTGCAGCTGTGCTAGTGGTTTCCCTCAGGATTCATTATATGCCACTTACCCGTTTGGCTACTTTTTCTTATGCTCATATGAATTGTTTTATGTTAATTAATGTTAGTTTATTCGAGCTGTAGTATTGGACAGGCCAAAGTGATAGTTACGCACATATATGTTGTGTGTTTTTAACTCTGATGATTTTTGGTTTTTTTTTTCTTAATATAAAAATTGAACTATGGGACGGGTTAGCAGAATATTTGCTCAGATTTAGTTGTCCTTAAACTTCATCTGTGCTTGCATTCGATGGATGTGGGCAACAGAGTTTCATCCCTACTCTTGTTGGGCTGTAAATTTTGTAACTAGAAAATGTTTTTGTCCCATTTCAATAAGATATGATGCTCAAAATCAGTGGCTGGTCTGTTGCAAGTTAGCGTTAATCACTTTGAATCTGCTCTTGGTCTATCCATTCTTTTACTATGCATGATATGCCTAGTTATATTGTCTCACGTGGCAACATTATATTAACTCCACAATTGCTCACAACTTAGAGTGGTTAGTCCTGCTGTTGGACCGGCCGAGATGAGTGCCACTAGAAGCGTAGGTCTTGTTTGGGGCCACCTCCCTTTGTTTGGCCCAGCCATTGCAATTGGATTGTCTACACTTGCCCCTCCAGATTAGTCGGGTCGTAGACTGGGATAACCAAAAGAGAAAAATACCGCAATTTCTCACCACCACTGCTTTGTCATACACTGGTTTATCATTTTTACTTCATACTGTACATACTATTATTATTAAAATTGAAGAAGTTTTTGTGCATTAGTTTCTAATCTGTGTAAGATTAAAATGAAATGAAAATCTGGATGGACAGAATTGCTTTTTCCTTGTGGTATCCCATCGAGCTACCTATGCCAACTATAGTATTTTAGTTTTAACCTTTATAATTAAAATTTTCCAGTTTTGAGTTGCCTGCCATTCTTTTTTGTTTTGTTTTTTTGGGTCTAGTTATGGTGTGTATCAATGCAATAATTTGATATTTTTTTCTCTTAATAGACGAACACATGGTGGAAGGAAGTTGTGGGAGTCCAAAGATGAAAGGAAATGGGGGCATGATAAGTTTGAGGAGATAACTTTGCATGAAAGGCACAACGAAGAGGTAATGGTTGTATAGATGGTCATTCTGCATAATATTCTGTACGAAATATCTTTATCCATCTTTGACCTGACTTTCTGATGTACACCTCAGGGAAAGAAACCTTCTAAGGGTCCTCATGTAGGTCGTGGAAGAAACCGAGGTGTTGATCGTGGGTTTACCAGAGGCAACAGGTCTAAAGAATTTGACAATAATAATCAGAGACAGGTACCCGAGGGTGTGAGAGGGAGAGGGCCCAGAAGGTATGTACCTACTTTCAGGAAGAATAACAGACAGACACCCCCAACACAAAGCAAACAGTGAGTACAAGTTGTTTTCATGGCACTAATCATGTCTGCATCCAATTCATGATTTGTTTGTAATCATCTGTCACATTGTTTTTATTGTCAGATCTGGAAAGCCTGTTGAGAAAAACATGCAAACAAATTCAGAACGAACATTTACTTCCACATCAAATGCAGAATCTGCCCCGGTTCCTGCTAGGAAAAATGTCTTTGCATCAAGCTTGAATTACTTTTCTCCTCCTTTTTACCCATCAGGCTCTTCCAGTTCCAATAAAGACATCACTCTGACCCAAAAACGGGATGTACAGGCTGGGAGTGGTAAGAGGAATGTTCGGTCATCTGTAGTGCAGGACAGTTTCCATGTTCCGCAAACCAATCCGCTGCTGCGAGGGAAGAATATAGCTGAATCTGTTGGTGTGGACAAGCTTTATATTGATGACTCCGTCAATCCATCTGGGAAGACGTTGACCAACTTACAAATGCCATCTTCTGGGTCATCATTTGCCAATACTACTCAAGCTCCTCAGTCCAGGGTTCAAGGAAGGAGTGTTATTCCAGGACAGATGAGCTATCAACCTGCCATGTCTCAAAATCAAATGACTAGAGCTTCTCAGTCAACAACGCATCACCATGCAGTTCATCACAATCCTGTTCAAAGTCGATCTCAATTGGCTGTACAAGCTTCTGCTCAGCAGTTGGGACAGCGTCCTGGAAGTGGATCTGGAACTTCCTCTCCACCCAAAACAACTATGTCACCAAACTCCTTTGAATCTGGAGAAGTTGAATCACCTTCAGATTCAAGTAAATCTAAAGGTGCCCTGATTGCAAAGGGAAAAGGCAGTGTTCAAGGTAGTGGAAGGGGCACTCTTACTTATGGTGGAGCTCAGGTTATGGGATCCACTCATGGAGATCAGAATTTTCCTGCAACTCCAGCCTTTTTGCCTGGTATTTTTATTGCATTGCCTTTTCTGTTCTCAATTTCTATGAAATCATATATTTATGGACCCTTAATTGTTGAAATGTAAGTGTAAATTTTAGGGGGGAAAACATATTGCTAAGCTAATCATTAATCTATTCCCCGTGGTGTATTACACCGCAATTATAGGTTTTGACAACCACTGCTTCTCTGAACTGTTTATTGATGGGGACTGTCATTAGCTAGAATATGCAGACTACATGATATTGCATATTAGCTTGGTTCTTTTTCTAATATTTAAGCTTTGAGTAGAATATAATTTGAGATTGCATCTGGTTGGATGATTGTGCAGTTATGCAATTTGGGGGCCAGCATCCTGGGGGTATGGGAGTTCCTGCTGTTGGCATGGCATTCCCTGGATACGTTGCTCAGCCACAACTTGGTTTAGGAAATCCTGAAATGACATGGTATGGTAATTATTTTAATATGCCATTATAGGTTCTTTATTTGGCATCGTCTTCTATTAGATCTTGTTGTTTATGGGAAGTCTATGTCTAGCTCACATGGTGGTTGGAAACTTTTCATGAGGAATTATTGTCTACTGTAAAGGGAATTAGATTAAATATCTTTCCTGTTGTATTTCATCCTGCAAGGATTTGCATTGTTTAAAGGAACTACTCATATCCGTCCTGCTAAAATATCTGCATGCTCTTTATTACCAAAATGTTAGGAGGATGGAGTTCCATGCCATGTCTTTTCTCTTCTAATGGAATGATTCTTTTTTATTCTTTCTATTACTGTGGTGGTAATTACTTGGATCTTTTTAGGTTGCCTGTGTTGGCGGGTGCTGCAGGAGCATTGGGGGCAACATATTGTCCACCCTATATCTCTGTTGATGGTTCTTATCATTCTCGCCCATCGGGACAAACGTCTTCTGTGGGTTCCTTAAGGTTGGTAGTATGGTCGTCTCTTTGACTATTTATGATTCTGAGATAATGTTCTATCCTGTATCATAACCTGCTTATTGTAGCGTTAAGCTTAGCTTGTTAAAATTTTC
Source organism: Prunus persica (assembly GCF_000346465.2). Lineage (NCBI taxonomy): Eukaryota > Viridiplantae > Streptophyta > Magnoliopsida > Rosales > Rosaceae > Prunus > Prunus persica. The sequence continues at coordinate 5,265,744 of NC_034011.1, forward strand.
TCTTTCAATATGACGTGTTGTCTTTTTTCTTGCTTTGTTTAAGAATTGTCTTTTTTGTATTTATATATTTATTCATTCATTTAAACTTCCCTTGTTCAAGTTGAAATAATTGTTTAAGGGGTTCTTTTTACTTCCACATGGGAGGGAGATCTTTTTTTTTTTTTAAATTTCTTAAAGAAAATATCCTTACGTACCTTTCTAAATTTTTGTGTGTTGTTTTTCAGCAAAGAGAATAACGCAACTAAAACCAATAACGAATGGAAGCCTTCACAAAAGCCTGGTATGACATTACCTTATCTTTAGTTTTGCTTCTCACCTTTGTTATTACTCCTGGCCCCTTGGGTTGGCTGTTAAACACTCTATTTATTTTTACAGTGTGGTAGACTAACATAAGGTTTTTCCTTTACAGAAATTGTGGGCGATGAGTATGGGCAGCGACAAAATAAGCCTCGTAGGCAAGTCACTATGATGTTATCAAGCACAAATTTATTTCCTTTCCAGAATTGCTCCCTCCTGATCCAGGGTTGGGTTAGAGTGGTGGGGTTCATGCTATGTATTTCTGCCTTTTGTTGTGATTTGAATTTTTTTTCTTTCGATACGTGCAGGTATTCACAGATGAACGTGGCCAGTGAAGTACTTCAAAATAATACTGAGCTTGTTTGAATAAGTTGATAAAGGTTCTATCTTTGCCCTAATTTAACTTTTCTGCTATTTCGGGTGTGACAGAGTTATAAGTTGTGATCATATGGTGCTGCAGGCCTTTGTCTAAGCCCTTTGTGATCTTCAGCCTATGTTATGGAGCACTTTGGGCCGATGTGTTCAAAGATATCTTAGGTACTCAGTCTTGGTATTTGGTTAATTTGGTTTCTATGGTTTTTACTGTTTGGCACATCAAACTGATAATTTTATATGGAGAGGAGTTTGCCATGCTTGATTTTTTTGACCGGTGTTCGCATCTGAAATGAGCAAACTGTATATTATGCCCAAATTTCTTCCATAAATAATGACATTTTATTTATTTAAAAAAATGTGAGATTTCATAACGGATTGTCTCCTTCCTTTCATCTGGGCAATTTTTGAGGTGATCATTTGCATCTGCAGAAGAAGAATTAGATTTTATGTATGTGTAGTGTTGAAGAATCAGACAATCCAACCACCATTGTGTTTTTTTTTATCTGTACTTGGACAATCTGAAAACTGAAATTCCTATTTTTCTTTTAGTCATTTTTTACTGCAAATATTAATTCAGTTGTACGCTTATCTCTCTCTCTACACTGTTTCCCTTTCCCCCTCTCTTTGTTCTTGCAGTTATGAATGACAAACACCTGCTCATGCTGCACTCACTTTAAGATCAATATTGTGGCTTGACGGGTGGCAGTTCCTTGTTTAAATGTTCGGTAGGAATTTGTTTTAGAGAAAGAAACTTTAACATCTTTTTGTCCTGCGAATTGGCATTGACGGTTGTAGCAACTTTGCTGTTTTCAGGTTTTCTTGTGGTTTGCTTCTTCATTGAAAAGCTTGTGAGAAACGTAGACGGGCTTCCTCATAAACTACTAGATAAAGAAAATTGAAAAAAAAAAAGTACAAGACTTATTGTGCAGCGGCAGTGTTTCTCGGTGGGGTTTTTAGAAGTGTTCTTTTATTGCTATACATGGGATTTTTTATATTTACATTGTTAAGTTGACCTTGGTAGTTTTTCCTGGCTTTGAGGGGTACTTTCCTCTTGTATTGGGCTTTCCTTTGTTTAGTTGAGGAATTGCAACCTGCATGAATATTGAAAGCTAGAGTTTTCTCTTGATCATTGAACTACCAATGCTGTATTCAGTGTTGCTATGATGGGTGAATTAATCATATGTTTAATTAATCAGTTTTCTTTGTATTTTTTTCTTCTTATTGTATTGTGTTTTTTACCTGAAGTTTGAAATTTGAAGTTCTGTTTTGCATGTTAAAGGATGTTCAATGCAGCACAGCATAATTTGCATGCTGGGGAGTGATAATAATTTCGAATTGATGGGTATTTGTATCTAACGTTGAATTTTCCAACTGCATCCGAGATTCTAAGTTCAATATACCTACTAGGGGTGGGCATCGGGACCGGAAAACCGGAACACCGAACCGAACCGGTGAAAAAAAACCGGAAAAAAAACCGGTTGACCAAAAAAGTCAACAAACCGGACCGGAACCGGACCGAACCGGTTCCAACCGGTTCCGGTTTTACATCTCTCCGCACCGGACCGGACCAAACCGGACCGGTCATATATTTTATATTTATATTTTTACAAAATTTTAAAATCTAATGCCATATTTTAACTTTTATAATCACTAATTTTCCAAGTTCAACTTCAAAAAATTTCTAAATGTATGAATTGGATTATTTGTTCATTTTTAAGCTAAAAAAATAAGTTATTTATTATAATTTTTTTATAAAAAAAAATTTAAAAAATTTTTTTTTTAAAAAAAATTAAAAAATTAAAAAATTAATAATCCGGTTCAAAACCGGACTGGAACCGGTTAGAACCGAACCGGCCGGTTTTTGAAATTTTTTTTGCCTAAACCGGACCAAATCGGACCGGTTAAATAATACCGGTTTCGGTTCCGGTTTGAGGTGAGAACCGGACCGAACCGGACCGCGCCCACCCCTAATACCTACAGAAATTTGCGGGATTGTTTGGGATCAAACACAACTTGCATAGGCCAAAAACATGAAGGCTAGCCACGCGCAAGATTTTATTTATTAAAAATAAGAAAAAAGAATAATACAACACTAAGATAAGGGTGAACTGTTTTATTAGTTTTTGAATTTAGACTCGATTTGTATTTGAGTATTTCAATTTCCAAAATGGTTTTGTGGTTCTTTAACTTTAGTTTCGTTAAGACAAATAGTCATACCGTCAATTTTGTTAACTTTTCTGTTAAGTGCAGGGGTAAAATAGTATTTTTGTATAAAATTGATTAAAATATGAAAAAAAACAAAATTAAACTCTCTCCCTCCCCCTCTATCTCGATTTCTACTCCCCTTAAACTTGATTTTTCTGTTTTTTGTTGGTTTTTTATTTGATTTTCTGTTATTGTTATTTTAAAGATATAATTATTTATTTATTTTGTTTTAACATAAAATTACCATTTTGTCCATGCATTTAACAGGAAAAGTTAACAAAATTGACGGTAGGACTATTTGTCCAAATGAAACTAAAGTCGAAGGACCACAGGAACCATTTTGAAAATTGAGGTACTCAAATGCAAATCGAATTAAATTTTAAGGACTAATAAAACTGTTAACCCCTAAGATAAAATAAAAAATTAAGTCCTGTGGGGTGAGCGTTGGGTCCAAAAGGAAATTAAATAATCAGAAATGACAATATAAATCGCAGGGCCAGGATTGGTTGTGAGACCCACCGACGCCACCATGGGACCTCCAGCCTACAAATTTTCTTCAAAGCAGGTCAACTGCAATAATCTCGGAACATCTATCTAAGCAGGCTGGTCCACGTGGCCCGAAGCGATCGATCTTGCAGTTGTTGAACACGAACGCATGTTTATAGAATAGTTGTTGCCGCAGGGAATCACACCAGACTTGCTTCTGAATCCATTTACAAGGGTTGACTCGCACGTGCCATCAAAATCTGTTGAAATTTAGAGTTCAGACATAATAACGCTCTCTCTCTCTCTCTCTCTCTCTCTATTTACACTCAGTCACTCTCTCTCTCTCTCGCTCTCTCTCTGCAACTTCTATATTTTTCACTCAAGAACTTGGAGATCTTGAAGTCTCAGCTTCAGAGGGCAGAGCATGCGATAAATCCATGTAAGTTATCTCTCAGCCATGAAGTTCATAGTTGATAACTGAATCAGTGAATCTTGTAGAACAACAGAAAACAGCAAAAGATTGAAATCTTTTTAATTTTCTTTTATTGGAGATATTTTCTTTGTGAGGTTTGATGATGAATGAGCTTTGAAAAAAATTGCATTATATCTTGGTTAAGTGTTGATCTGCGAGTCTTTGGGTGGTTTGGTTCAGTTCTTGGAGTCGCTTCCGAGAAAATGGAGGGAAAGAAAATGAATGAAGTCCAAGTTAGTTGATCTTTCTCAATAAGTTTTAAGCCCGAGTAGTTTCTTTCTTTGTTTGGCTGTGTTTCATTGCGAATACAATGCTGGAAAGGTAAAATACAAAAAAATTAAAAATGAAATTTTGGGTCTTGATTTTTTTTTTCTTTCCTTTGTTATTTGTTAGTAGGGAAAACCAAGTTTTTCAATGGTTCAATCTTCATAGATAGCTATGGATGCTAAAATAACGATGGATGAATCTGTGTGGTTTTTATATTTTGGTGTAACATGGAATGCTGAATGCAGTTATTCTGTTTGATTGCTCAGAACTCCAAATTACGCTCAGACAAATTAAAAGTTGAATCTTTGAGCTATTTAAGATCATAAAGAAAGATTCCAACAACTGATTTGACTCGGGAATCTATTTTAAGAAAAGAGAAAAAAAAGTATTCTCAATGATTGAACAAGGGTTTTCTGCTTCTATTTATGGATAATGAATTTTATTTATTCTTAATTCTTGCAGCAACTCAAAGCACTGTAAGAGGTTAACCAGTTGCAGTGTTCTTAGAGGCCTTGCTACCAAATTAAGTGATAGATGTTCTTCAAACAATGTGGTTTGAGCTTTTTGGTGACATAGAATAGTCAAACAAACCAATGGAGGAAAGCAGTAGGGGAGATTATAAGTCATCGAGGGGAAGTGGAAGTTTTAAGTCTACATTGTCAGGAAGATCAAGTCCGCGAAATTCTCCTTCATTTCGGAGATTGAATTCAAGCCGAACTCCACGGAGAGAAGCTAGAAGCAGCGGAGGTGTGCAGTGGTTTCGGAGCAATCGATTATTGTTTTGGTTGTTATTGATTACCCTTTGGGCTTATCTTGGATTTTATTTTCAGTCCAGTTGGGCTCATAACAACAAGGAGAACTTCTTGGGGTTTGGAAATAAAGCAAGCAATGGAAACTCAGACACTGAACAGAATGCGAGGAGAGATTTGCTTGCCAGTGACAGTTCTATGGCAGTTAAGAATGAGACCAACCAAAATCAAGTAAAAGCTGGTAAAAGCATAGATGTGGTTTTGACGAAAAAGGAGAATGGAGTTTCATCTCGTCGAAGCGCAAGTTCAAAGAAGAGGAGTAAAAAATCAGCTCGTAGTCTACGTGGTAAAGTGCATGGTAAGCAGAAGAAAACAGTGGAGGTTGAAGGCCATGAGACTGAGGAGCAGGAACTGGACATTCCTAAGACAAATACTTCTTATGGGATGCTTGTTGGTCCATTTGGCTTTGTAGAAGATAGAACGTTGGAATGGAGTCCTAAAACGCGGTCTGGAACCTGTGACAGGAAGGGGGACTTTGCACGTCTTGTTTGGTCTAGGAGATTTCTATTAATATTCCATGAACTTTCGATGACTGGGGCTCCACTTTCTATGATGGAGCTGGCAACAGAGCTTTTGAGCTGTGGAGCCACGGTTTCTGCTGTAGTTCTTAGCAAGAAGGGTGGCTTGATGCCAGAGCTAGCAAGGAGAAGAATCAAGGTGCTTGAGGACAAAGTAGAACAAAGCTTCAAAACTGCCATGAAGGCAGATCTAGTCATTGCCGGGTCAGCAGTGTGTGCATCATGGATTGGTGAGAACTATTTTCCAAAAATCCGTTAATGTAATTAATAAAATTTAAATTCAGTGCATTTGCTGATCTCAAAAAGTTTAAAGTGCATAATATTAACTAATCAACTCTACCTCCATTTTTCTCTGGGATGCATCAGATATAAATTTCCAGTCAGTATTCCATTTGTAATTTCTAATTTGTATCTACATGGTTTCCTTCTTTTAACACTTTATTTTCTGTTGGTTTTTTCTTGTCATTAAAATTTCTGTTAAACTAAGTGACAATCATCTTAGCTATTTTATTAATTGACAGAAAGTGCCATTCTTAAGTGTGAAGTTGATTTGCTTTGCTTCATTTGCATGTATCATGTGGTATACTACAATACTAATAGACAATCAACATTTTATTTCAGATCAATACATGGATCATTTTCCAGCTGGTGCAAGTCAAATTGCTTGGTGGATCATGGAAAACCGGAGAGAATACTTTGATCGGGCGAAGGTTGTGCTTAACCGAGTGAAAATGCTGGCTTTTCTATCAGAATCACAGTCTAAACAATGGCTAGATTGGTGCGAAGAAGAAAAGATTAAGCTGAGGTCTCAGCCTGCAGTTGTACCACTCTCTATTAATGATGAGCTGGCCTTTGTAGCTGGCATAGGTTGTTCACTTAATACTCCATCTTCTAGTACTGAGAAGATGCTCGAGAAAAGGCAGTTATTGCGAGATTCAGTCAGAAAGGAAATGGGGTTAACAGACAATGATATGCTTGTGATGTCTCTGAGCAGTATAAACCCTGGAAAGGGGCAGCTCTTGCTTCTTGAATCAGCACGCTTGGTGATCGAAGAACCTCTGAAATATAATTCTAAGATAAAAAACCCAGTACGTAAACGCCAAGCCCGCTCTACCTTGGCTAGAAAACATCACTTGAGAGCTTTGTTTCAAGAGTTGAATGATGATGGTGTATCATCAAATGAATTACCACTGTCCAACGAATCTGATGTCCAGTTGAATGAACCCCAGAAAAAAAAATTGCGGTTACGTAGTCTCTATACCTCTTTTGATGATACAGGTGATTTGACCTTCAATGTCACTCATAAGAGGAAAGTGTTGTCGGATAATGGAGGAACACTGGAACAGTCTGTTAAATTTCTTATTGGTTCTGTTGGATCTAAGAGCAATAAGGTGCTTTATGTCAAAGAACTTTTAGGATTCCTATCTCAGCATTCAAACATGTCAAAGTCAGTGTTGTGGACTCCCGCAACCACACGTGTAGCTGCATTATACTCTGCAGCTGATGTTTATGTCATGAACTCTCAGGTGATCCATCTTCTTAGTCTTAAGTGCTCTTATTTATGATGAGTGCATAGAGAAAAGCTATGGTTTTTTGCTTTTTAAATTAATTATATATAATGCTCAAATAGGGGAAAGAAAAAAATTCAACTGTGATTTTACGCATTTAAATGGTGGAGTCCCATGTCATAACAGAAGCACAATGTGTATGGTAGTATTGCTTGTTTGAATAAAAATCTTTTGTCAGTCTAATTTTTTAAGATGTACCACGACTGAGGACAGACACGTGGAACTTCCTTTTCCACATGAGAAGATGGTATCTTTGGCAGTATTAATTGAGAACAAATCAGGTGATCATGAATCATGTCGAACAATTGTTGATAGAATAAGGTTGATTTTCCGATCTCTCTGAAGATTGATTTTGTTTTTTTTTAATATAAGGTCATTGCAAAAAGAAAAATATTGAACAGGGAGCAGCTTGTGTGCACTCCACTGTGTGCACAAGTTTGATATGCCTTGTAGTATTAGCGAGGACTGCTCTCAAGTATTCAGACTTTTCTTCTGTATCGCAAATTCATGAATTCTATTGTAGATATCAATCCAATGATCTTGTCAAGAAAAAAAAATACACAAATAATAATAATAATAATAATAATACCAGGCTCTTGTAATCCAACTGCAAAATCATTGGTTCAACCCCCTAGTAGATTTCATCTGGTATAATGCATGTATGCATACCACCAAATGCTATTGTTCTGTTTAAAGCATGGATTCCGTTCTTGGAAATCTAATTTTGTGTTTGTAACCCCACTTCTCATTTCAGTTGAATTTATAATCTTGATTTATGCTTGTACTCATTTAACTCATTATCCTATTTTATTTGGAAATAACACTATATGTAAAATGGTGTACAGGGACTGGGAGAAACTTTTGGGAGAGTTACAATTGAAGCCATGGCATTCGGTCTTCCGGTATGACATCTGACTTGATTTTATTCCTCATCTTAAGGCCCGCTAGGATGATAGTTATACTGATGACATTTAGTCTCGCTAACTGAACCTACATATGCAAAGACATGCTATATGACTGTTGTGTGGCATAATCTTTCATTTCTGTCCACCTTCTGCGGTAGCATGAGTCATTACAATCAACAACAATGTTGATCAAACTCCAAAAAAACTATAATAAAAAAACGGGAACATAAGGCTTAATTAAATTAGTTGATAACCAGTTGGACCTTAGGTATATTCTGGGGAGTTTCTGCAGCCAAGAAATAGGGCCCATCAAACAGTATAAATTGTTATGGCCTGTCAGACAGACACCGCATAACAAGTCTCCTATTGAGATCAGTAAACCTGTATTTATAGGGAGATGGGAGCTCATCTTCATAAACATGGTTATCAGGATTAAGTGAAAGTATCCTTCATTAGAAATAGAATTTGAATTGGCTGCAATGATGAAAAACCAGTGATTGTTTGTGCAGATTAGCATTGTAACGCCTTTCCCTGTTTTTTTCCTCTTAAAACAACATGAACCATGTAGAAGTACAGAATTAAAACCTGCTTGAAACAAAATGGCATTACTATCTGTCGTCCGTACAATATCATTCCTATTTTCTACGAGTTTGACTCTCAAATGCAACTTCATTTCCATGCTGCTTTAGATCTTTTTGTGCACCGGACCTTGAATAGAATCAAATGAATGATGTCATTTTATGGAGCAGGTGCTTGGAACAGAAGCTGGAGGTACAACAGAGATTGTTGAACACAATGTAACAGGTCTGCTGCATCCTGTTGGGCATCCCGGAACTCGTGTCCTTGCTGAAAATATCCGGTTTTTGCTTAAAAGCCCAAATGCAAGGAAGCAAATGGGATTGAAAGGAAGAGAGAAAGTAGAGAGGATGTACTTAAAGCGCCACATGTACAAGAGATTTGTAGACGTTCTTCTCAAGTGCATGAGACCCAAATAACGTCTCTCATTTGAGACATTCTCATTCTTTTATTTCTTCTCAAATTTAGAGGGTGCTGTGAGTATGGGAATTATGTTGCTCCGGCCAAATGATATTATAGATGCCAAGTTTGAGATTTTCTTGACGAAGTGTAGGAAACGTTTTTGATTGATTGAAAGGTTATTAGTTTAAAAATGAAGCTGAATGCTTTTTTCGTGTGATAATGTCAAATGGTTAAGCGCATTTATTCATCTACCGATGTATTGTTTTCGATTCCCTCCTCTCATTATCGATTTATAAATTTTTTAAAAAAAAAGTTGTTTTACTAAACACTAAGTGCAGAATTTGTATCTCCAAATAACAGCCTGACTCAACATGACCTCTGTACTCCTTAGGCACCTCCGCTCTTGTCCAACTGTAGCTATTCAAATATAGCCCGGTTTTATTAATGTTTCTTAAAAATAGTATAGCTATGCAGCTATATTCAATTTTTAAAAAAAAAAAAAATGGTATAGCCGAGCGATGTGTGTATATATATATATACACAGTCCCCTTCTATTGAGGGATCCCTCAAATAATTTTATTTGAGGGGCGCCCTTTAGGGCACCCTACCATTTTTTTCTCAATGATCCAAACCATCTATTTTTTAGGTCTTCATTTATAGATCATCCTTACAAAAAATTAGACAAATCGGAAACCGTTTCGACATTCAGGAGCCGATTTAAATTGTATTCAGGAAGGCCTAGTTCCAACCCAATTTTATAAGAAATCAAGAGAAGTTTTAGGAACAACGTCTGGTAAAGCATTAAAATTAAATTATGAATTACCCAAAGCCCATGTATGCCAAAATAACATATGTTTTAAAACGTCTTTTGTTTTAATTCAAAATATCACGGATGAAGTCATTTTAGGTTTACCCTTTATCTCTTTACTTTACCCTTTCCAAGTAGAATATGATGGCGTTACTTCCAGTCACCTAGGTGAAAGAGTTAAATTTGAGTTTTTAACCAAACCAGAATTACACAATCTTAGGTTTTTACAGAAGTCAGTAGTTTCCAAATCAGTTAGATTAATTCAAAATAAGACAAAACAAGTTAATTTTCTCAAGCAAGAAATTAAGTTTAAACGTGTAGAACAACAGTTAGTAGATCAATCTTTACAGTCTCAAATAATTGAATTTGAAGAAAAATTAAAAAATGAAGTTTGTTCTGATTTACCTAATGCTTTTTGGCACTGAAAGCAACATGTCGTTACTTTACCTTACGTTAAAACTTTTAGTGAAAAGAATATTCCCACTAAAGCCCGTCCAATCCAGATGAGTCAAGAGTTAATGGAATTATGTAAACAGGAAGTCACCGAGTTAGTCCAGAAAAGAATAGTTAGAAAAAGTAAATCACCCTGGTCATGTCCAGCTTTTTATGTTCAGAAAAATGCAGAGTTAGAAAGAGGAGCCCCTCGTTTAGTAATCAATTATAAGCCCCTTAATGCAGTACTTGAATGGATTAGGTATCCAATCCCAAATAAAAGAGATTTAGTCAATTAGTTAGAGAAAGCGGTTATTTTTAGCAAATTCGATATGAAAAGTGGTTTCTGGCAAATTCAAATTAAAGAATCAGATAGATATAAGACTGCCTTCGTAACCCCTTTTGGTTATTATGAATGGAATGTCATGCCCTTTGGATTAAAAAATGCTCCTAGTGAAATTTTTAATCAATATAGTCAATTTTCCATAGTTTACATTGATGATGTCTTAATTTTTTCAGAGTCAATTGAGCAACATTGGAAGCATTTAAATAAATTCCTTCAGATAATCAAGCAAAACGGTTTAGTTCTTTCAGCTAAGAAAATTAAGTTATTTCAAACCAATGTTAGATTTTTAGGATTTAATATTAATCAATCTCAGATAAGCCCAATTGATCGAGTTATCCACTTTGCTGATAAGTTCCCAGATCAAATTTTAGATAAGAATCAATTACAGAGATTTTTAGGATCATTGAATTATATTTCTGATTTTTATAAAAATTTAAGAAAATTATGCAAGCCCCTGTTTGATTGTCTCCAGAGCAATCTTCCTGCTTGGACTCCTGGTCATACAGAAATAGTTAAACAAATTAAAGTTCATGTCAAGTCTCTTCCATGCCTTGGTATTCCTTCAGCCAATTCTTTGAAAATTGTCGAGACAGATGCTTCTGAGTCTGGTTATGGTGGTATCCTAAAGCAAAGAGTTTCCCTTGGGTCACCAGAGCAAATTGTCCGATTTCGTTCCGGAGTTTGGAGTCAATCTCAAATTAATTATAGTACTATTAAAAAAGAAATTTTATCTATAGTATTATACATCAGTAAATTTCAAGATGATCTTTTAAATCAAATTTTTTTAGTTAGAGTTGATTGCAAATCTGCAAAGCATGTTTTAGAAAAAGATGTTAAAAATATAGCTAGTAAACAGATTTTTGCACTATGGCAAGCCATTCTGAGTGTTTTTTATTTTGAGATTGAATATTTGAGAGGTAGTGAAAATAGTATACCTATATATATATATATATAGGATCCTTTTTTTCTTTTAAATATTTTCCCCGATTTTCGTTTATCGATAAGAGTAATTTATAGCATTATCCATTACTATTTTGTTAGTGCCCCAGTCTCTATTATCCCCTTTTTATTTTTCACTTTTCTAGAGTCATTACTTGTATAAAGAATTTAACACTTTCTCGTTCAATAATCTATTATACATGTATGTACTTATTTTTTAATAATACATCTGTGTTCTGTACACGACTTAAAGGCTCGGTAAAACTTTAGCTTTTTAAAAAGCCGCGCGGCTATACTTATTTTGACATGTGGCTGCCTATTCGCTAGGCGGGTTGTCTTTAAAAAATATATATAGAATAGCCGCGCGGCTATACTTAGTTTTTTTCTGAATTTTTTTTAAAAAATAGTACAGCCCCACTGCTATATTGGGTTCTATTAATGTTTCTTAAAAATAGTATAGTCAGGCGGCTATATATATATATTTAGTGTAGACTTACAGAGGCGCAAGGAGGTGCACCTGCACCTCTTCTCGTCGGAAAAAAGCCATGGAGGTGCTATATTTGCCTCTCTGCGCTAGCGCCCAAGGTTTTAAAGCGTTATGTAAGGGGTCTGGAAATCACCTCAAGGAGCCAATCATTTGGCAAGTTACACAAACTAGCATGGTTCAAGGCAATGCAAGGTGCACGATGTGTTGCAGAGGTGCCTCTGATGGAAGCTGAGGCGATGGTTGACGAAGGAAGAAGATAACTCTATACCCTAATTTTCTTTTTCACAAACGACGTCGTCCTTTAGTTTTGTTTAATGAAACGCAGGTTTCAATGAAAGTTTTTTTAAAAGTCAAACTCTACCGTTTTGGTGAAATAAAATTCCTTTTCCTACCCAACTTTGACAAAATTAATAAATAAACAATAAAATTTAGCTAAAAACACTAGAAAGCTATTTTAGGAGCTCTCTATAAAATTTCAACTCCAACCATACTCCCTAGTTTAAAGAGTCATAAATGTTTTTAATAATTTTTAATTCAATTTTTAAATAAAGTGTAGACACCAAAGTAATAATAAAAATAGTTGGCATTAAATAAATCCTCAAAATAATATTAAATATAGAAGTATTTAATTATAAGGAGTCACTAGGAGTCCTTTCTCTCTCCTCAAATTTAGGAGCTCCTAGAAGTCTCCTTATTTTAGGAGCTCCTAGAAGTCTCCTTATTTTAGGAGCTGGATAGAGAGTATGGTTGAAGATGGGTATTCCTCCCTAAATTTTAGCTAAGGAGGTGATTTAGGAAGTCCATTGTGGATGTTGCCCAACTAGTTAAAACTGAAATGTTGAGTCTTGACCAATCTATTAAAACCTGTCACAGCTTTTCTACAAACCTTCCCTAGCTTATTCCTATTTCTTTAGCAAGTCAGCCTAGATAAAAATAGTTTTAAGATTGATTATTTAGCTTCAATTACTTGATTATAGCTATTGTAATATATATTTCATTATAATAATCATTTTAATATGTTCTTTAATTTTTTCTTAATTCTGTCCTATCAAAATCTTATTGCCCCTCCCTTGAAAACTTCATGGATCCACCACTGTATATATTTTGAGGATCCTTTTTTTCTTTTCAATTTTTTTGATAAGAGTAGTTTAGAGCATTATCCATTACTATTTTGCTTTTTTATTTTTTTACTTTTCCAGAGTTATTACCCGTATAAAGAATTTACCACTTTCACGTTCAATAATCTATTATACATGTACGTACCTATTTTTCAATAATACATCCGTGTTCTATACAAGGCTTAAATGCTCAGTAAAATTCATGGTTTTTAAAAAGCAAACGTACAATACTCGTACATATTTTTTTATGAATACACGTACTTTTTACAAAATTTTCAATAAGACACAAAATTCACATATTATACAAATAATTCTCACATATTATTGAATAAAAATAATATATATTTTAAAATATTATATAGTGGCCGAACTTTTTAAGTTGTAATTTGCCAAAATTTTGCCGAATAAAACATGTATATATATATATTTTTTTTATGTCTAGTATTTTATAAATAGTATAGCAGCTCGGCTATATTCGGTTTTTCCTGATACTTTTAAAAAATAATATCGTTGAATGGCTATACTCGGTTTTATTAATGTTTCTTTGAAAAGAAGTCTACAGTTATGTTCAAGCATATGTATATTCATCCATTGACAACTCACAAGGAAGATAATAAGACAAGATAAGATGATACCTCTGCCAAGGAGGGAGAGTGAGCATGGTGTATGCAAGTTTGATCTTACTGACAACCCCTCCCAGTGATTTAAAGCTTGCAGCAGCCTGCCTAACTGCCTTCGATACAGTTGGGTGCTGCCAGGCCCATTCAAACTGCAAAGTTCCCAAGGGAACATTAGAAAGAAGGTCCCAAATGGCCAATTAATATACATCCTAAAATAATAATAAAAAACCTTCAATCCCACTTAGTCAAATCTTAATCAGGCCCAAATTGATCCTAGAATTGGTGCCTACTCAAGACGGGTCCCAATCAAGCTGGAAATATCCTCAAATGACAAATAATTATCGGAATATAATTCTCAAGAAATTTGTCCCAATCAATCAAATTAAAAACACAAACAGATCATACAGAGCAATCAATAGACAAGTTAATTGTAAAGAGAACAAAAGAAAGAAATTAAGAGACCTGGTAAACATAGATGCACAAGACCATCTCCAAGCACCTTGCGCTATTGCACCATTTTGCTGTCTTATACGACGCCGTGGGTTCACTGTGAATCTGTATCAGAATCACCCAAATAAGCACAAACAAAGGCACAGAGTTCAAGTGGGCTCTCTTATTACTCCAAGCTCTACAAGAAAGTCTCAAACTTTAAAGAAGTTCAGATCGAAAATGTTCAAATCAAGATTGATCTTATTATTCTCAACAGATTGGGAATTTGAAAAAATAAAATAAAAAGAATTAGGGGAAGATGGAAGGTACCAAATATAGGTGTGGCCTTTGTAGCGGGGGCTGCGAGAGCTCAACAGCATGCGAAGAATCGTCCTTCTTCTGCATCTTCCTCCTCCGTGATTAGGATTTCTGGGATTTCTGCTTCTTCCATCTCTCTTTTCAGGCGTATCTTATTAAAATGCAGTCAATCCAATTCGACCGTTGGAATATATTAACCCTTATTTCACTGTTTGAACTCTACGCCTCAGATTCCGTTTTCTACGGTCAGGATCTTGCGCTTGTACTTGGGGAGTGACAAAGTTTTTGCCACGTGGCCGGTTGCTTCTTGATCAACCAAAAAAAAGGTATAGCTGGTAGTATAGCCACGCGGCTATACTTAATTTGACACGTGCCCACCTAATCGAGGGAAGGTGACTTTTTTATATATAAATAGTATAGCCGCGCCTATACTCGGATTTTTCCTTATTTTTTTAAAAAATGGTATAGTCAAAAGGCTATACTCAATTTTATTTATTATTATAAAAATAGTATAGCCGCGCCGCTATACTTTTGTTTGACATGTGGCAGCCTATTCACTAGGCGGTTTCTCTTCTTTATTTTTCTTTAAAATAGTATAGCTGCCAGGCTATACTCGGTTTTATTAATATTTCTTAAAAATAGTATAGCCGGTCGGCTATACGTGGTTGTACTAATGTTTCTTAAAAACAGTATCGCCGCGCGCCTATACTCAATTATTTTCTAATGTTTTTTAATAGTATAGCCGATCGGCTATATGCGTTATATATTTTTTGAGGATCCTTTTTTTTCTTTTCAATTTTTTCCCCAATTTTCATTTATCAATAAGAGTAGTTTATAGCATTATCCATTACTATTTTGCCAGTACCCGAGTCTCTATTATCCCATTTTCATTTTTTACTTTTTCAGAGTTAATACTCGTATAAAGAATTTACCGCTTTCACGTTTAATAATCTATTATACATGTGTTCTGTACACGTTTTAAAGCTTCGTTAAAAATTCAAGCTTTTAAAAAAGCAAATGTATAATACTTGTATTGTACATATATGTATGTATTTTTCATATTTAATACACATATTTTAATAAGATACCCAAAATTCACATATTATACAAATAATTCTCACATATTATTGAAAAAACATAATATATCTTAAAATTTTAAATATATTATACTAAAATATTATATAGTTGTAAAACATATTATACAAATAATTCTCACTTTTAAGTTGTAATTTGCCAAAAAAATTTCGAATAAAACACATACATATTTTTTCATGTTTAGTATTTTTATAAATAGTATAGCCACCCGGCTATACTATATTTCTTTATAAATTTTTTAAAATAGTATAGCCGAGCGGTTATACTCTTTATATTTATTTTTTAGGATCCTTTTTTTCCTTAAAATTTTTTCCTGATTTTCGTTTATCGATAAGAGTAGTTTAGAGCATTATCCATTACTATTTTGTCAATACCTGAGTCTCTATTGTCCCCTTTTTATTTTTTACTTTTTCAAAGTTATTACCCATATAAAGAATTTATCACTTTCACATTAAATAGTCTATTATACACATATGTATGTATTTTTCAATAATACATCAGTGTTCTATACACATCTTCAAGACTTGATAAATTTCAAGCTTTTTAAAAACAAACATACAATACTTGTATTGTATATGTACGTATGTATTTTTCATGTTTAATACACATTTTTTTAAAAAAATTTCAATACGATACATAAAATTCATATATTATACAAATAATTCTCACATATAATATATTTTAAAATTTTAAGTAAAGTATATAGTGGCCGAACTTTTAAGTTCTAATTTGGTAAAAAAATTCCGAATAAAACACGTACATATTTTTTCCCGTATAGTATTTAATAAATAGTTTAGCCGCATGGCAATACTCAGTTTTATAATGTTCCTTAAAAAATAGTATAGCCGGGCGGTTTTATTAATATATCTTAAAATTTTAAATAAATTATATTAAAATATTATATAGTGACCGAACTTTTAAGTTGTAATTTGCCAAAAAATTTCTGAATAAAACAGTATGTATTTTTTTGCATTTAGTATATTATAAATAGTATAGTCGCGCGGTTATCCTCCTTGACGTGATGCCAGTTGGTAGAATGAAGAGAACAAAAGACTGAAAGAGCAAAGAGATGCGTCCTTCGCAATTGGTAGTGTATCCTCCTTGGACTATAATTAAGTTTGAAATTATGTGTCCTATGAATCCTATGCAGGCGTTCACTTTGTCACAAAAGCTCAACTTGGAAAAGTTTCAAAATTGGACGGCGGTGGTTTAAAATATATTAAGCAGTATTCGCTTAGTGTTTTTTTTTAGGACCTCTCTTATTGATAAGGATGATAACAGTCACAAACTACATAGATGTTAGGACTCGAGCCCAGAACCTTTCGTGAGGAGAGCATTTGTTTCAAAATTTTGCTCAGTTAAATTTTAATTAGTGTTTAATTTTCTATTTGTATCTTAAGAAGAAAACAAATGAATTATGTGATTATATTTTTATGCTTAGCATCTGTAAAATTGATGCATCCGTAGGTACATTACTATTATTATTATTAAAGTAAGAATAACGTTAGTACAATTTTTGAGCTACATAATTTAATCTTTATATGCCCACAACCAATAATGTACATATGTACATGTTCATACCCTATTAATAATATGCCAACATGAAGGAAGAAAATCAATTCAGTCAAATAATTGTGCTTAATGAAAATTAGATATCATTAAAAAATGAGAATCTAATTTTCTAATAATAATTATAACATGAAGGAAGTTGAGGTTTCACCCCAAAACCAATTGGCAATGGGGGTAGTAGTCTAAGCACGTTCTTCATAAATATATGCTCATTAAACTTGTGTCACAGATGCAAATCCTATCATTGCACCAGTGGAGGCAACAAAATGACAGTTTACATAGTGTGAGATCCTCCAGATCACCAACAATTTAAAGAGGATTCTTGGCGAAGGTGGATTTGGAACAGTTTATCATGGATGCATAGACAAAACTCAAGTAGCTGTCAAGATGCTTTCACCGTCTTCAGTTCAAGGGCTTCAACAATTTCATTCTGAGGCACGTTTGTTAAATTACCAGAGGCTTGGATTTTTTTTAGCACTAGAAATCTAACTTCTGCAGAAACATTCCTTAATCTCCACATTATTTTTTATTTTCTGTGGATGCAGTGCAGACAGCACTCCAGTTGTCTTCACTTGGGAAGGTAGACTTCAAATAGCTACAGATGCTGCACAAGGTGTGAAACTAATAAATTATCTTGTACTCCTTTTTAGCTAACATCTCCTCAGGCCTTTGCCTAATGCTTCTTATGGAACACAAATGCCGACAGATACCTTGGCACTTGCCGTGCGGTATCACACTGGTCCAACAGCACTTAATTATACACTACATAGGTGAGTGCAAAATCTCCCTGTTCATGATCGATAGATTAACTAATAACTAAGGACTGATGAAATATATATTTCTCCTGATTATCTACGTTTTGTCTATGTCTATGGTTTGGATGTCATGGACGAAAATACAACTCGGCTGTACTAGTTTAGAGACCATTGCAACAATTAAGTCCAAAATATATTAATATTAATATATAAGAGTATTGTACCTGCAGCTAATATATGGTGTTGCGAATTTCCATTTGCCACTTACCCATAAACAAGTGCCACAGCAACCATCAACGCAATACCCAATTAGAGAAACCACGTTCGTACGGTGAACTCTTATCAACAATCTCGCATGTTTGAGTTGAAATTAGTCCCACATTGGAACACTAGAATTCCTTGGAGGTCTTTATAAGACTTACTCTTGCAAACAGAGTAGTTCAGCCCGGTCAGGCAAGTGGCCCAATTGAGTGGCCTGTGGTCATATGACCTTTAGGCCAATGGTTAATTAATATATTTAATTAATCAAAAGATTGGCCTTGGGCCTTGGGGCTCTTGGGGTCGGTGATTTAAATTAAACCCGATTAGTTAATTAATTATTTTCAAATAATGTTTTGAATTTCATCCTTCTATTTGTTGTTTAAAATATAATTACTAATGAAAGTAATAAGAAAAGGCTAACATACTACTTAATTACATATATTAAATTAAAGAAGTGGGCCAAAAAACAAAAGTTAAGACACTAATTTTATCTTTTTTAATTTGTTTTTTTAAAAAAAATTTCAAAGATTAAATTTTAATTTTTAAAAGTATAGCCGCACGGCTATACAACGCCCAGGGCCCAGGTGCCACGTGTCAAATGAGTAAAGCCGAGCGGCTATACTATTTTTGGCAAAAAAAGGAAGATGAGTACAGCCGCGCGGCTGTACTATTTCTGAAAAAATTTCAAAAAGAATCTGGTATAGCCGGGCGGCTATACTGTATATGCATGCACACAGACCCGCCCAGTGCTGATGCGCCACGCGTCAAAGGAGTAGAGCCGGTTTTTGGTTTTAGAAAAGTATAGCCGCGCGGCTATACTATTTTGAAAATCAATTCAGGGGAAAACTGGGTATAGCCGAACGGCTATACTATTTTGTTTTTAGTGTATATCATTTTTTTTTTATTCAATAATATGTGAGAATTATGTGTTCAATGGTTAATTAATACATATTCAATTAATCAAAAGGTTGGCCTTGGGCCTTTGGGCTCTTGGGGTCGGTGATTTAAATTAAACCCGATTAGTTAATTAATTATTTTCAAATAATGTTTTGAATTTCATCCTTCTATTTGTTGTTTAAAATATAATTACTAATGAAAGTAATAAGAAAAGGCTAACATACTACTTAATTACATATATTAAATTAAAGAAGTGGGCCAAAAAACAAAAGTTAAGACACTAATTTTATCTTTTTTAATTTGTTTTTTTAAAAAAAATTTCAAAGATTAAATTTTAATTTTTAAAAGTATAGCCGCACGGCTATACAACGCCCAGGGCCCAGGTGCCACGTGTCAAATGAGTAAAGCCGAGCGGCTATACTATTTTTGGCAAAAAAAGGAAGATGAGTACAGCCGCGCGGCTGTACTATTTCTGAAAAAATTTCAAAAAGAATCTGGTATAGCCGGGCGGCTATACTGTATATGCATGCACACAGACCCGCCCAGTGCTGATGCGCCACGCGTCAAAGGAGTAGAGCCGGTTTTTGGTTTTAGAAAAGTATAGCCGCGCGGCTATACTATTTTGAAAATCAATTCAGGGGAAAACTGGGTATAGCCGAACGGCTATACTATTTTGTTTTTAGTGTATATCATTTTTTTTTTATTCAATAATATGTGAGAATTATGTGTTCAATGGTTAATTAATACATATTCAATTAATCAAAAGGTTGGCCTTGGGCCTTTGGGCTCTTGGGGTCGGTGATTTAATTAAACCCGATTAGGTAATTAATATTTCAAATAATGTTTGAATTTCATCCTTCTATTTGTTGTTTAAAATATAATTACTAATGAAAGTAATAAGAAAAGGCTAACATACTACTTAATTACATATATTAAATTAAAGAAGTGGGCCAAAAAACAAAAGTTAAGACACTAATTTTATCTTTTTTAATTTGTTTTTTTAAAAAAAATTTCAAAGATTAAATTTTAATTTTTAAAAGTATAGCCGCACGGCTATAAAACGCCCAGGGCCCAGGTGCCACGTGTCAAATGAGTAAAGCCGAGCGGCTATACTATTTTTGGCAAAAAAAGGAAGATGAGTACAGCCGCGCGGCTGTACTATTTCTGAAAAAATTTCAAAAAGAATCTGGTATAGCCGGGCGGCTATACTGTATATGCATGCACACAGACCCGCCCAGTGTTTATACACCACGCGTCAAGGAGTAGAGCCGGTTTTTGGTTTTAAAAAAGTATAGCCGCGCGGCTATACTATTTTGAAAATCAATTCAGGGGAAAACTGGGTATAGCCGAACGGCTATACTATTTTGTTTTTAGTGTATATCATTTTTTTTTTATTCAATAATATGTGAGAATTATGTGTTCAATGGTTAATTAATACATATTCAATTAATCAAAAGGTTGGCCTTGGGCCTTTGGGCTCTTGGGGTCGGTGATTTAAATTAAACCCGATTAGTTAATTAATTATTTTCAAATAATGTTTTGAATTTCATCCTTCTATTTGTTGTTTAAAATATAATTACTAATGAAAGTAATAAGAAAAGGCTAACATACTACTTAATTACATATATTAAATTAAAGAAGTGGGCCAAAAAACAAAAGTTAAGACACTAATTTTATCTTTTTTAATTTGTTTTTTTAAAAAAAATTTCAAAGATTAAATTTTAATTTTTAAAAGTATAGCCGCACGGCTATACAACGCCCAGGGCCCAGGTGCCACGTGTCAAATGAGTAAAGCCGAGCGGCTATACTATTTTTGGCAAAAAAAGGAAGATGAGTACAGCCGCGCGGCTGTACTATTTCTGAAAAAATTTCAAAAAGAATCTGGTATAGCCGGGCGGCTATACTGTATATGCATGCACACAGACCCGCCCAGTGCTGATGCGCCACGCGTCAAAGGAGTAGAGCCGGTTTTTGGTTTTAGAAAAGTATAGCCGCGCGGCTATACTATTTTGAAAATCAATTCAGGGGAAAACTGGGTATAGCCGAACGGCTATACTATTTTGTTTTTAGTGTATATCATTTTTTTTTTATTCAATAATATGTGAGAATTATGTGTTCAATGGTTAATTAATACATATTCAATTAATCAAAAGGTTGGCCTTGGGCCTTTGGGCTCTTGGGGTCGGTGATTTAAATTAAACCCGATTAGTTAATTAATTATTTTCAAATAATGTTTTGAATTTCATCCTTCTATTTGTTGTTTAAAATATAATTACTAATGAAAGTAATAAGAAAAGGCTAACATACTACTTAATTACATATATTAAATTAAAGAAGTGGGCCAAAAAACAAAAGTTAAGACACTAATTTTATCTTTTTTAATTTGTTTTTTTAAAAAAAATTTCAAAGATTAAATTTTAATTTTTAAAAGTATAGCCGCACGGCTATACAACGCCCAGGGCCCAGGTGCCACGTGTCAAATGAGTAAAGCCGAGCGGCTATACTATTTTTGGCAAAAAAAGGAAGATAAGTACAGCCGCGCGGCTGTACTATTTCTGAAAAAATTTCAAAAAGAATCTGGTATAGCCGGGCGGCTATACTGTATATGCATGCACACAGACCCGCCCAGTGCTGATGCGCCACGCGTCAAAGGAGTAGAGCCGGTTTTTGGTTTTAGAAAAGTATAGCCGCGCGGCTATACTATTTTGAAAATCAATTCAGGGGAAAACTGGGTATAGCCGAACGGCTATACTATTTTGTTTTTAGTGTATATCATTTTTTTTTTATTCAATAATATGTGAGAATTATGTGTTCAATGGTTAATTAATACATATTCAATTAATCAAAAGGTTGGCCTTGGGCCTTTGGGCTCTTGGGGTCGGTGATTTAAATTAAACCCGATTAGTTAATTAATTATTTTCAAATAATGTTTTGAATTTCATCCTTCTATTTGTTGTTTAAAATATAATTACTAATGAAAGTAATAAGAAAAGGCTAACATACTACTTAATTACATATATTAAATTGAAGAAGTGGGCCAAAAAACAAAAGTTAAGACACTAATTTTATCTTTTTTAATTTGTTTTTTTAAAAAAAATTTCAAAGATTAAATTTTAATTTTTAAAAGTATAGCCGCACGGCTATACAACGCCCAGGGCCCAGGTGCCACGTGTCAAATGCGTAAAGCCGAGCGGCTATACTATTTTTGGCAAAAAAAGGAAGATGAGTACAGCCGCGCGGCTGTACTATTTCTGAAAAAATTTCAAAAAGAATCTGGTATAGCCGGGCGGCTATACTGTATATGCATGCACACAGACCCGCCCAGTGCTGATGCGCCACGCGTCAAAGGAGTAGAGCCGGTTTTTTGGTTTTTAGAAAAGTATAGCCGCGCGGCTATACTATTTTGAAAATCAATTCAGGGGAAAACTGGGTATAGCCGAACGGCTATACTATTTTGTTTTTAGTGTATATCATTTTTTTTTTATTCAATAATATGTGAGAATTATGTGTTCAATGGTTAATTAATACATATTCAATTAATCAAAAGGTTGGCCTTGGGCCTTTGGGCTCTTGGGGTCGGTGATTTAAATTAAACCCGATTAGTTAATTAATTATTTTCAAATAATGTTTTGAATTTCATCCTTCTATTTGTTGTTTAAAATATAATTACTAATGAAAGTAATAAGAAAAGGCTAACATACTACTTAATTACATATATTAAATTAAAGAAGTGGGCCAAAAAACAAAAGTTAAGACACTAATTTTATCTTTTTTAATTTGTTTTTTTAAAAAAAATTTCAAAGATTAAATTTTAATTTTTAAAAGTATAGCCGCACGGCTATAAAACGCCCAGGGCCCAGGTGCCACGTGTCAAATGAGTAAAGCCGAGCGGCTATACTATTTTTGGCAAAAAAAGGAAGATGAGTACAGCCGCGCGGCTGTACTATTTCTGAAAAAATTTCAAAAAGAATCTGGTATAGCCGGGCGGCTATACTGTATATGCATGCACACAGACCCGCCCAGTGCTGATGCGCCACGCGTCAAAGGAGTAGAGCCGGTTTTTGGTTTTAGAAAAGTATAGCCGCGCGGCTATACTATTTTGAAAATCAATTCAGGGGAAAACTGGGTATAGCCGAACGGCTATACTATTTTGTTTTTAGTGTATATCATTTTTTTTTTTATTCAATAATATGTGAGAATTATGTGTTCAATGGTTAATTAATACATATTCAATTAATCAAAAGGTTGGCCTTGGGCCTTTGGGCTCTTGGGGTCGGTGATTTAAATTAAACCCGATTAGTTAATTAATTATTTTCAAATAATGTTTTGAATTTCATCCTTCTATTTGTTGTTTAAAATATAATTACTAATGAAAGTAATAAGAAAAGGCTAACATACTACTTAATTACATATATTAAATTAAAGAAGTGGGCCAAAAAACAAAAGTTAAGACACTAATTTTATCTTTTTTAATTTGTTTTTTTAAAAAAAATTTCAAAGATTAAATTTTAATTTTTAAAAGTATAGCCGCACGGCTATAAAACGCCCAGGGCCCAGGTGCCACGTGTCAAATGCGTAAAGCCGAGCGGCTATACTATTTTTGGCAAAAAAAGGAAGATGAGTACAGCCGCGCGGCTGTACTATTTCTGAAAAAATTTCAAAAAGAATCTGGTATAGCCGGGCGGCTATACTGTATATGCATGCACACAGACCCGCCCAGTGCTGATGCGCCACGCGTCAAAGGAGTAGAGCCGGTTTTTGGTTTGAAAAAAGTATAGCCGCGCGGCTATACTATTTTGAAAATCAATTCAGGGGAAAACTGGGTATAGCCGAACGGCTATACTATTTTGTTTTTAGTGTATATCATTTTTTTTTATTCAATAATATGTGAGAATTAAGTGTTCAATGGTTAATTAATACATATTCAATTAATCAAAAGGTTGGCCTTGGGCCTTTGGGCTCTTGGGGTCGGTGATTTAAATTAAACCCGATTAGTTAATTAATTATTTTCAAATAATGTTTTGAATTTCATCATTTTATTTGTTGTGTAAAATATAATTACTAATGAAAGTAACAAGAAAAGGCTAACATACTACTTAATTACATATATTAAATTAAAGAAGTGGGCCAAAAAACAAAAGTTAAGACACTAATTTTATCTTTTTTAATTTGTTTTTTTAAAAAAAATTTCAAGATTAAATTTTAATTTTTAAAAGTATAGCCGCCCGGCTATACACGCCCAGGGCCCAGTGCCACGTGTCAATGAGTAAAGCCGAGCGGCTATACTATTTTTGGCAAAAAAAAGGAAGATGAGTACAGCCGCGCGGCTGTACTATTTCTGAAAAAATTTCAAAAAGAATCTGGTATAGCCGGGCGGCTATACTGTACATGCATGCACACAGACCCGCCCAGTGCTGATGCGCCACGCGTCAAAGGAGTAGAGCCGGTTTTTGGTTTTAAAAACGTATAGCCGCGCGGCTATACTATTTTGAAAATCAATTCAGGGGAAAACTGGGTATAGCCGGACGGCTATACTATTTTGTTTTTAGTGTATATCATTTTTTTTTATTCAATAATATGTGAGAATTATGTGTTCAATGGTTAATTAATACATATTCAATTAATCAAAAGGTTGGCCTTGGGCCTTTGGGCTTTTGGGGTCGGTGATTTAAATTAAACCCGATTAGTTAATTAATTATTTTCAAATAATGTTTTGAATTTCATCCTTCTATTTGTTGTTTAAAATATAATTACTAATGAAAGTAATAAGAAAAGGCTAACATGCTACTTAATTACATATATTAAATTAAATAAGTGGGCCAAAAAACAAAAGTTAAGGCACTAATTTTATCTTTTTTAATTTGTTTTTTTTAAAAAAATTTCAAAGATTAAATTTTAATTTTTAAAAGTATAGCCGCACGGCTATACAGCGCCCAGGGCCCAGGTGCCACGTGTCAAATGCGTAAAGCTATACTATTTTTGGCCCAAAAAAAAAAGGAAGATGAGTACAGCCGTGCGGCTGTACTATTTCTGAAAAAATTTCAAACAGAATCTGGTATAGCCGGGCGGCTATACTGTATATGCATGCACACAGACCCGCCCAGTGCTGATGCGCCACGTGTGAAAGGAGTAGAGCCGGTTTTTGGTTTTAAAAACGTATAGCCGCGCGGCTATACGATTTTGAAAATCAATTAAGGGGAAAACTGGATATAGCCGATCGGCTATACTATTTTGTTTTTAGTATATATCATTTTTTATTCAATAATATGTGAGAATTATGTGTTCAATGGTTAATTAATACATATTCAATTAATCAAAAGGTTGGCCTTGGGCATTTGGGCTCTTGGGATCTGTGATTTAAATTAAACCCAATTTGTTAATCAATTATTTTTAAATAATGTTTTGAATTTCATTCTTCTATTTGCTGTTTAAAATATAATTACTAATGAAAGTAATAAGAAAAGGCTAACATATTACTTAATTACATATATTAAATTAAAGAAGTGGGCCAAAAAACAAAAGTTAAGAAACTATTTTTATATTTTTATTTTTTTTTTTCAAAAAAAAATTTCCCAGATTAAATTTTAATTTTTAAAAGTATAGACGCACGGCTATACAGCGCCCAGGGCCCAGGTGCCACGTGTCAAATGCGTAAAGCTATACTATTTTTGGCCCAAAAAAAAGGAAGATGAGTACAGCCGCGTGGCTATACTGTATATGTATGTATACGGACCCAGCCAGCGCTTACGCGCCACGCTTCGAACGAGTAGAACTGTTTTTTTTTTTTTTAAACAGTATAGCTGCACGGCTATACGATTTTTAAAAGCAATTAATTGGAAAACTGAGTATTGCTGGGCGGTTATACTATTTTATTTATTTATTTATAGTATATATCATTTTTATTCAATAATATGTGAGAATTATGTTTGATGTTTGATCCACATGATTTGGAGTGCCATATAGCAAGTCTGTTGGAGCTGCGTTTTCCCCTCCTAGAGGTGCCTTAAATATATACCTTTCTGGATCAACTCAACTTACAAGGGCTAGAAATGGAGAGGATGAAGCAAAGCCAAGAGGAAGCCTAAGCAAGTGAAACTCTCGCGAATAGGAGAAGAAGTCTATCAGCTCAAACTGAGAAAGAGGGGTGCAAACGGGGAACCACTTACACCGCCCTTTACTCTCTAACTAAGAAACGCGAGGAGTCTTCGGCAAAGCAACTCAAGACGGAGGTACACAGCTCGGAGCGGATGGTTGGTGTATCCCATAAGCCCTTGTTAGCTTTCTCAACTTTCCAATGTGTGACATTTTCACCTTCACATTCTCACATGATTAGGGTCGGCCTTGAGGTTTTAGTGGCCCACTACCATATATTAAATGAGGCTTTTTTATCTGATTTTTTTGTCATAATTTTTTTTTAAAACACAATCGATAATAAATAAACCAAAAGTACCACAAAGATAAAAATTAAATTTAAATAGCAAACAAAGAGGAATAAAACCTGATTTACTTATAGGAAGGAACTACACTCTCCACCTTGGAGAGATCCTGGAGAAATAGATAGGGTTTGTTCATTTTAATAGATTGGAGGGAACAAGAACTGAGAAATCAATGGTTTGTTCCATGTAAAAGAACTGAAAAAAAAAAATTGGTTTTTCAAAAGGGTTTGAGTAATTTCTGAAGAAGATACATTTTTTAATTGACGGAAGAAGAGAAGTTTTAGAAGAGAAAAAAAAATGAGTTTTTTAGTGAGAGATTGAAGCACAAAAGAGAAGAAGAAATACTGAGAGATGTTCAAGAAAAGAAGAAGAAGAAAAAATAACAACGAAGACTTAGAAAAAAGAGGAGGAGACATAGAACTAGGGCTCGTCAATGGGCCAGGCTGGGCTAGCCTGGCCAAAATTTAATGGGCTTAGACTGGGTCGGGCTGAGCTTTAAAGAGGAGAGATAAAATATCGGGCCGAGCCGGGACGGATTTTTTTTTAAAATTCAAAGCCCAAGCCCAACTAGAATGCCAATCGGGCCAGGCTTAGATGGGCCTACTTCATTCAAAAACAATCATAAACTTAATCATAAGGGCATTTTAGTCCAAATTTGATATTAAACTCACTTAATTCCAATATTTTCACATCAAACCAAATTCATAAAATACCCAATAAAATCACACAACTTAATAAGATTTTTCACAAAAATAATAAAACCAAGTATTATTTTTGAGGTTATTACATAATTAAACCTTAATACATTTTAAAAAATAATAAGTATCAAATTTTTTTTTTTAAAGGATGGTATGAATAAATATGCAAATTTTTGGTGATGTATTCAAGAAAAGCATGATTATATTTGGTGGTACGATTATGTTTCGTGATATGATTATATTTGGTGATGTGATATGTTGTTCATCTTATATATATATATATATATATATATATATAGTTATTGAATTAATAATTGACACAAATTAATGTGCTAATCATCCAATTATAAACTAGGAATGAGTAAAGAAAAGTAAATGAAATGAAACAAATTATATATGTGATTTAAGTGATATAATCCTAAACCTAAACTCTTATTTATACATAATTATATATGTATGCGGGCCTAACGGGCCGGGATTTTGTGGGCGGGCCAGGCCGGGCTTTCTTGGGCAGGCCCGGCCCAGGCTTCAGACACTCAAGTCCAAGCCTAGCCCAGTCCAAGGCGGCCCAAGCCATCTCAAAGCCCATAACGGGTCAAGCCGGGCTTTTTTTTCAATGGACCGAACGGGCTCCCATCGGCCCATGAACCTGCGGGCCAAATGATGAGGCCTACATAGAACATCAGAAAATGAAGAGGAGGAGCCACGAGAGGAGACACAGGGGACAACTTTTATCTCTTCCGTAATTTTTTTTTTAAAATTGTCTCCTTTAATTTTGAATGTGGCCTTCCGTTCAAGAAGTTTGAGGCCTCAAGTTTTGGAACTCATCGATCCTTTAAAAATAAAAAGCTTTGGAACTCTCAATAAAATATATAAATTATAGGTATGTACAGGATATATATATATATATAGAATTTGGGGCCCCTTTGAACTGCGGCCCTAGTCGTCGCACTCCGCACCCATGCTCAGAGTCGGCACTGTACACGACTCTGCATATATGACGAATTTTTAAGTCTAACACATAGACAACACATATTGGATGATATACAGTACATGTGGTTGTTGGGCTTGCACACATGAACTAACCCGCTTCGATACTATGAAGAAAGTTGAGGTTTTACCTCAAAATCAGCGTAGCATGCAGAATATTCTTGATACTTAATTAAATAAATATGCATTGTTCAGACGCTAACTTTGGTTATCATTAGTTTAATTCAATTATTTCATTTCGCACTTTCTTTTCTCATACTAATATACTAGCCCCTTGACACATGCTCACGCATGTGCCAATTGGTTTTCTTTTTTTTTATTTTTTTATTTTTAGAATTAAGAAAAAATAACAGGGTAGTTATGTTCCATAAAAGTAGGACCTATTATCTTATTTTGTTTTTAATTTTAATTTTTTTAATATTAAAAAATGTGAATTTATGATATTATCCTCATTTAATTAATAATTTCAATTCTTAATGTTTGAATTAACAAAGGGTATTTTCTGGTATTTTGAATGTTTCACCATTCTCTGCCTTTTGCTTTATATATATAGATGAATTGTTTTTGTTAAACTAGGATTATATGAACATAGATTATATGGTGACTAAACCCACATGTTTTGAACGTTAATTAAAGTGGTTACTTTTTCCAGCCGCAATCCGGAAACTTCCCAGCTAACTTTGCCACTTGGGAAACACGATTGCTCATGCTTCCTTATCTCTACGGCCGGAACTTTTTTACTCTTCTCCAGCAAGTGTTTTTCCATTTGGTGACTTAGTTAGGGTTGCTATGGAATTAATATTCTGCGGAAGCAATTATTCCAAATCATTACACTAGTAAATCATTTACAAGTAAACTTAATATTATTCTTTTTGTTATAAAATAACCTAGAATATGTGCGATAATTCAGAGCTGCACGTAAAGTAGATGAGACACAGCATTTAACGAGGTTCGGCTATGCCTACGTCCTCGGAGAGCAGCAGTAGTAACTTTTCCACTATGTAAAATAATAGGACTACAAGTTTAGTGTTTACAATATATGTGGCTCACTGAATTTTCTCTCTAGGAGAATTTCTCTCTGCTTCTCTTCCTTTCTCTTTTTTCTCCTCTTCTTCTTTCCGTTTCTCTTCTTATTTATAGGCTGAAATAATCAGAAATAATCACTATTCATCACTATTCATCATTGTTCACCCGTGACAGACAAACTCTATCAAAGCCGCCAAATGAACAGTAATGAACAGTAATGAAAACTCTATCAAGCCGCCAAATGAACAGTAATGAACAGTAATGAATAGTTAGTGGGCTCCACATGTTTATTCTTTTACAACACTCCCCCTTGGAGACCACTAATGATATGTCGGTTGTATCATTAAAGACTTGCTTGGAGAAAACCTAGTAAGGTAGAAAACTGATGGAAAGAAGAGTACAACAATCTGTATAGCATACTTCTGGATGCTCCCCCTGATTAATATCTCCCCCTGATGTCTTCATGACTATCTTTTGGATTGAGAATCTTTCGGAGTGAGTGGATGATGTAGCCACCAACAATTCATATAGTAAATATATTTCCAGTGAATCATGACTATCTTTTGGATTGAGAATCTTTCGGAGTGAGTGGATGATGTAGCCACCAACAATTCATATAGTAAATATATTTCCAGTGAGCTATCTCTATGTAAATCATAGAAATTTTCAGAGTACGCATATCTAATAACGCTTGGGCTATTTATAAGTTCACTTGAAAGAATATGCCCATACATGGTGTTATGCGGAAATAGCATCAAATATACCTCACATCATCCCAAAATGATGGTGATGGAGTTGAGCCTTATCTGGAAAATATGATGTCCGGTCCAACATACTTCCGGAAAATCCTTAAAGTGCCCAACGGATAATCCTCATAAAAATGCTTCAATACTTTCTTAGTATAAGCAAGTATCTCGTTGGCATAATGCTCGATTTTTAAGTCGAGACAAATATTTCTGGAATTCTTGAGAAGCTTTAATGTGTTGCAAACACATTATAATCAATATACTCACTGAGGCAATTTATGTACATTAACATTGAGTACAGATTTTGTGCTTCAGGCACATGTCCACAGACTTGCTTCATGCAATTTCAATCCTTTCAAGGATGTTGTTTAAAGGGATTAAACTCTATGACACATTATATAGCTTTAACCCAGCTATTTATACATCTTTAGAGAATCACTTCAGGTGATATGCTCTGTGCATTTAATAACCCTTAAAGATAACATGTTGGTCTCCGTAAATGTGCAATAAAGGGGCACAATTGAATCTATAAATATGGAGAAAACCCAACATCCCTTTTATGTCAAAAACATTGTGTCATGCAAAGTAGGTATATTCCTTTTTTATTCCGAACACCCAAGTATAACTTTTAATATTAACATCTTTTAGGGTTCGTACTGTGGGTTTGTTCTTTCACGTTCATTCTCATCTATAATGGAATTGCCTCATTCCATTTTGGCCAATGATATTGTCGACATTTAATAATTGAACGTGGTTCCAATCAACACAGCCCATTGATGATTTGAGTAGCTACTCCAAAACCAAAAATTGTCATTCATCAATTCATGATCCCACCATTCTCATGTGCATGCGCATGCATGAATTATAAGCATTTATTTGCCTTTGGGTACCCAAGCCACTTCATGGGGCTTTTATTATGTGAGAATGTGAATTATAACCTCCATTGGAGCGTTATTTAGTAGTAGGGCGTGGATAATCTCTACTTAGGGAGTTGGAACATTGAGAACCCATATATCTGTCATGCTGCAGGCATGCCACAGATTAATACATACATGTCAATTAATTTCTGGGACTTTAACCCATATTATGGGACTTTAACCCATATAATTTGCTACGCATTAGGCGTGCATAATATCAATATTGACATGTCAAAGGATTGTCCATTTGGGACTTCAATCCACATCATTTGCTACGCAACAGGCGTGCATCATATTGATCGCTGCTATACCCATGTTATGTTCTTATGGGACTTTTAATCTGTGCAGTGTATTATCAATGTATCCAACTTGCAATCTGTAAAATTTGCATTAATAATTCATGGATACATACAAGTCATTCTTTTGGAACGGACTTATCTCCCCATTTGGTTACCTTTCAAGATAAAATATCAAATAGGTATATAAGCATAAAATAACACAAGTATTGCTTACATCCTTAGGTGGGAGAAACTTTTCTCAAGTATCATTCAAGCTCATATCAGCCCAGTAAATATAATGTAGCGCTTGATGATCTAGTTATATCCTGCAAGAGCAAAAATCACAACTCTTTTGCCTCTGTCAAAACAAATAACCCTCATAGTTAGGATTACTTCATGGATTCATTCTTCAGATGTTCATTCTAAAGAAATAAAATCTCTTATGAACAGAGAGTTATAAAAAGAGAAAAAATGCAAAAATAATGTGATATTGATTGCAAGAGAAGGTAAGCAATCAGAGAAGGTAAGCAATCAGGGAAGGAAGCTGGTGGGAGCAGACAATAAGCTCTCATATCTCCTAGTCTAGAAGGACCTCAGGAGATTAGAGCATAAGGCCGCCTTTACAATTCCCTGATCTTGCAGAAACATGATCAGGGATAGTCTTGCTTCCTGAATGGATGATCAGAGATAGTCTTGCTTCTCAGGCATATTAAGTGCTTACTGATAAGAAAAACAAGTAGATATCGCATCACTAGGTATGGAGTAAACTGGATGTCTTCTGCAAAGAAAATTTCGTTAGTAACACATTTATACACAAATACAATGAATAGGTAGAACCGGTGAATTTCAAATTAACCATAGGAAAATTGCGAGATTCTCGGGATGCTGTTGAAAAAGTGCGAGATTCTCGGGATGCTTTTGAAAAAGTAGCTCCGTGAAATCCGTAAAGCAAGATCGGCTTTGAAAATAATGCTTGAAAACGCCGAAAGTGTCGACATGCATTATTAGAGGCCACGTGAAGTTTTGGACTCTATGAAAGAAAAAGATAATATGGGGATTCGAGAAGATATTGGGGTCCTGAAAAACAGTAGCCATATTTCCTCCTATAGATATGGCCTTTTTAAAACTTGATTGGAGCAACTGCGTTTCAACTCAAATTTCTTCATTTTCTGAAACTTTAGTTTTCCTAAGACTTTCTTCGAAACCTTCTCAAAAATGGCTTCCTCTTCTTCCTGCCCAAATTATTTCAAT
The DNA here is from genome assembly GCF_000346465.2 of Prunus persica. Taxonomy (NCBI): domain Eukaryota; kingdom Viridiplantae; phylum Streptophyta; class Magnoliopsida; order Rosales; family Rosaceae; genus Prunus; species Prunus persica. Next base: position 5,298,040 of record NC_034011.1, read on the forward strand.
TTAAATGATGCTCCAACAGCAAACAGTGACGCCAAAGTTTGGCGTCCATCCTTTGTATCCCAAAATCGTCATCTCACAGTTAATGATTCTGTGATGATGAATGATGCTACTGCTGTCATAGTAGCTAGGAATTTCATTACTCCAATGGATGAAATGCTGTTAACAGGGAGGTCTGAGAAAGAGGCTATGGATGACTCAATGGCTTTTAGCATTCAGAGTGCTGTTTCTGTTTCTAACATGGCTGATCGTTTGCGTGTTAGAGCAAACGAGGTTGAGAAGCTGACAACTGAAAATTCGTCTCTCCAAAGAATGCTTCATGTGTCTCAATAGGAGGTTGAGAAACTTAAAGGAGAGAATAATTCCTTGTTGAAACTGGTGAGTTCGTACTCAGTTGATACACTGAGAAGGCTAGACATGCTGCAGGTCTCCAATGAAAGAATTTTGGGAGACCACGAGAAGCTCATGGCTAAGCTTAAGAGGCGTCGTCCTCTTCCTTCAGAGGCTTCCAGAACATAATGTAATTTTATAGATTTTACAGGGCCTGCACCTTCATTGCAGGTGGAAAAAATCTATCTGTTGTATGTTTCTGTAATAATAATTGTGCATATTCTTAAACTTGCACCTGTGGTTTTTACGTCTTTTCAAAATGACGGTTTGGAACCTTGTGCCTTATAGGTTCAAATAACCACATTGTCTCTCCCAAATTGCATGGTAGCCCGGAACTTTTGGCCTGGGCACAAACTCAGAATTTATTTGCCCTTTTCAAATGGACATGAAATATGAATTGAGTAAAAGTCACGATAATATCGCAATATAGTAGTGAAGAGCATTAACTACTATATACCCACAACTTCAAGTTCAGGATCTCTCATATATTTGGATCCATGGGCTTCCGGCCCAGGTATAATAAAATATGTGGGGAGCCTCAATTCATTATTTGAGGTTTATATTGATATTATCCATTTCGCGGTGTATTCTTAACAACCGGAATTCACAAAATATATTTCTTCCTTGAGGTGTCGATTATAACAGAATCGAACTTTATTAAATTCATCATCTTCTTATGCCAAAGAAATATGTGGTGTACCACAATTTACAATAATACCTCAAGGGTTGTCCATTTAATTGTTGGAACTTCAGGTTCTCAATACTCTTAAATTTTGAACTTCAGGCCAAAGCCACATATTCTCATGGTATGGACATTTTTACAATTTTCTGTACATATTCCGGGACTTCAAGTCCTTACATAATTGTCCATATTTTGAGGAACTTCTGGCATCTCATTTAATTTCTCATCCATGAGTTTAAGGAACTGCAGGTTCCCTTTTGTATATAGTGACGGTTTACCCAAAATGGTTCATATTTATGCATACGTCACTATTCATGTGAATAGTACTGTTCATCAAGTCATGAATACATATCTATTCATGTGTACAGTACATCTGCCAGTACAGTTATCATCCATGGCTCATATTTATGCATACGTCACTATTCATGTGAATAGTACTGTTCATCAAGTCATGAATACATATCTATTCATGTGTACAGTACATCTGCCAGTACAGTTATCATCCATGGCTCATATTTATGCATACGTCACTATTCATGTGAATAGTCTGTTCATCAAGTCATGAATACATATCTATTCATGTGTACAGTACATCTGCCAGTACAGTTATCATCCATGTGTACGGCACTATGAACCAATACGGTACTATTACATCATTAAGGAACCCCAACAAGTATAGTACCGGAGAGACTGCCAGCTCTCATATCAATATCATCATCAAGGATCTTCAAGTCCTGATGTAATTGTATGATGAGGATCAAGGAATTGCTGGTCCTGATCTGCATACTGTAAAAACTCATCATATAACACATTTAGTCCATAAAATAAATTGCTGGTAAATAAATTACTGGTATGGACGATAAACCCGCACCATACTTTAAATAAATTAAATGTGCGGTAAAGTAAACGTGCTTATATGGGCACTAATTCTGCTCCATACATTTAAATAAAAGCAAAGGCGTGGGCGATAAACTCGCACCACCCTTTTAAATAAATGTAAATGTGCGGTAATTTAAATTCATAAATTAAATTGTTAGTATTAGTAACGGTCTCCCACTGATAATATGTTTAGTATTACCAAGGGTCCATTTTTGTTAATGGTTAGTAATAGAAAAGCAGATAAATATAGTATATTATATTACCATCAACTTTTCATATATATATATTAGTGGAAAGCTAGATGCGTTGGCTTTTTTTCTTTACATCAACATAATGGTTAGTATTATAAATAATAGTGCAGCACAAAAATTATACCTGAGAGCTTCTCGTGCTGATAACGTGTTATAAAATAACCTAGAATATGTGCGATAATTCAGAGCTGCACGTAAAGTAGATGAGACACAGCATTTAACGAGGTTCGGCTATGCCTACGTCCTCGGAGAGCAGCAGTAGTAACTTTTCCACTATGTAAAATAATAGGACTACAAGTTTAGTGTTTACAATATATGTGGCTCACTGAATTTTCTCTCTAGGAGAATTTCTCTCTGCTCTCTCTTTCCTCTTTCTTCCTTCTCTTCCTTTCTCTTTTTTCTTCTCTTCTTCTTTCCGTTTCTCTTCTTATTTATAGGCTGAAATAATCACTATTCATCACTATTCATCACTGTTCACCCGTGACAGACAAACTCTATCAAAGCCGCCAAATGAACAGTAATGAAAACTCTATCAAGCCGCCAAATGAACAGTAATGAACAGTAATGAATAGTTAGTGGGCTCCACATGTTTATTCTTTTACAACACTTTTAAGTGAGTCATGCGGCTTTTAGATAATTATTTTAAGTGAACCACTGGTACAATGTGATCTCATAATCAAAATCATCTATATTTTATCTCCTAACGAGTTTTCAAGTCAACTAGGTTTAACCTACATATCTTCTACCCTGCACATACAAATTTAAATTCAGGGTTGACTTCAGATAAAATGGGCATCGACATTCCGTTCCAAATTTCGTTCCAATAACGTTAGTAAAAAAAGAAGGTTAAACTCCACGAGCCATAGCACATGGTTTGACTAATTGCTGATTTGACATAACTATTTTTTATGCAAAATAATTAATCTACTTGAATCTTGATGACTGCAGAAAAAAGAGTGATGTGCGGCGACAATCAAGCAATGCAATTTTCTGACTTGTCCAAAAAGCGCCAAAGCAAAGGAACTTTACAAACAGCTGAAGCTCTCTATACATATATATATATATATATATATATATATATATATATCTAACACAAAAATATGACCCAAACCAGACATGTAATGATAGTTGGATGCTGAGACTTAAATCTCCAAATGACAACTTGACTGAACATGACCAGAGTACTTGTGAGGGGTCTCTAGTTTTGTCCATGTGTAATTGTCCAAATGTAGTATGTAAGCCATGTGGGGCTCCCCAAACCCTGCACATCCAATCACTAACACTTTGCCCTGCCATGCTGTCACACAAGCTGGATTACGCACCTGAGCTGGCAGCTTCGCCACGAATTTCCATGTTCCGCGTCTATGTTTCACCACATCACCGCCACGACACATGTACATTGTCTCGTCATCTCCGTCCACGCATGTCCTTGGACACGTGGCGACTAGCAAGAAGTCGTCTTGTACTTGGTCCCATTGCCATGTGGAGAAATTGAATGTTTCGGTGCTTCTTTCGAAACGGCCTTGCATTTCTGTACAATAGCCACCGATGACATGGAGCTTGCCATGCTGGAAAATTGCCTTACATTCGTCGCGTTCTCTTGCCATGTCAGGCAATGAAATCCACTCATCTTTCGCCACGTCATATGCTATTGCCGATCTCAACGCATTCTTCTCATCATCATGTCCACCCGCAACGAACACCATCCGATCCGAATCCGACGAGCATCCAAAGAAAATCCGAGCACCACCTGGCATATCAGCTCCACGCCTCCACGTGGCAGACACAAAGTTGAAGACAAACACGGAATTCGAGATGGTCCATGACATCGGATCCCAACCCCCGATCACCACTAAATCCGACCCGACCGCTGTCAGTTGGCAAAACATGGGTAGCCCAGTAGCAAAACCGGCAAGCGGCGGCAACTCAGACCAGTTACCCAAATCCGGTTCACAAAGAGTGAGCCGGTAAACCGGGCTATCCGGGCACTTGAAAACACCAACACCATGATTTGAGACAACATGTGATTGAACCATCACAATGAGTTTTTGGCTATGGCCGCCAGCCTTCCTAAGCCGATGAAACTCCGGCAGCTGAACCTCAGCCTTCCAACCCTTACAAACCGATGCCATAGCTGGGAACTGATCATATTGGATACGAATTAGACAATCATAGGCTATATCGTCAGGCAGACCAGAAATCAGAACCATGGTACAAAAATTGGTATGAAACAAAAACAGAGTCTTGGGTTTTTGAATTCTGAGAGAGATTTTCTGAGAGATGGGTTTTTGAATTTGAGCTCCTGGGACTGCTCAGAAGGGGCTTTTATAATTTTGAAGGCAGTGTTCAATTCCTATGCAAGAAATAGAAGAAGGGTCTCCTAGCTGCTAGTGTTTCATGTTTCCTTCTATTGGCAACTATTTTATTGTTATAGCAAAAAATAATAAATAAATAAGCATTTGCCTTGAATGGTTTTTTCAGGTAATGAAGGTCTAGAAGGTTTGGGGTGATGCTTTCAAGCAGAGGAGAAAAAAAAAATGAGAAGGTTTTGGTGATGCTGAAATTTGATTGGTTGATTGAGACAGGGTGGGGGGAGACAATTAACAGCGCCTTGTTTTTGCCGATGTTTCACGTTCCCGGTAGTAACGGACTCTGTTTGCCAGCAGTTTTCTCATTTGATTTACCATCAATGAATTGTCATTATTCTCCCTTTCTTTGATTATTTATTTATACAAAATTACAAATAGAAGAAGATTGTGGGGTTTGTTTGTAAATTGGGTTGTCACGGTCGGTGTGTCTTCAACGTAATCTGCACATTTTTCTTGATTGACAAATATTTAAAGCATGTGATGGTGATGCCATTGCCATGTGTGGAAAGAAGAAATGCCAGCTAGAGAAATCATAATCCGACTTTGATCGAAAGAGAGTTTTTACATGCATTTTAATGTCAGTTCATGTTTATTGTACAAAATAAGAAATGCATGAACAAGAGAAATCATAATCTGTCGATAGATCTTGCGTCACTTTCAATTTCATTATCCAAATTGAAAAAAGTTGAGTTAAATTTGCATGTCACTAAAAACGAGTATGACAAATTGATACATGAATACTCTTTTTGTTTAGTACAAGTGATTGGGGGAGATGGGTTTACACAAATATTCATTTAGTGTTTGGGAATTTCGAACCTCTCCCCACATGAGTGGAGTTAGAAGAGATCAACCAACTAAGCTATATTGGCAAATGTGTTAGTACTCTTATAATTCAATCCGGACCAATATCATTAACGATGGTCATTATTGTCAAAGTAAACAGATTACTTTTGCTAAATTCATTATGATATGGCAAAAGTATGCTTGTATACATGCATTCGTATTACAACTGCCGGACTTTGTTTTCTTTTTATCTTTTTATGTTATAATGCTCCCAAGTTGCACCAAAGTGCCAATGAAGTCAAATGAAAGCATTTCCAAAGTGCACCTAAAGAAAAAGAAAAAGCTCATTAAGAACTCACTTATTAGTTAAGCCATCTCACATTTGTGCAACAAAATCATCAGAATGTTTATATGTGATTGCGCCTATGAATTTGATCAAAACTTGCGCAGTAATCAATGGTAATAAACAAGATAAATCGATTTTATAAATACCAAATATAAAATCTTATTCAATTAACTAGAGATAAATAATGCTACGTCGAGTTGGTTTCGTATATTCCAAGGCATAAGAATAATTCAGAAAGAATTATGAAAGCTTTGAAAAGTGTGATGAGTGCTAATTTCCATTCGAGGAAGGTTTTCATGAATTGGTTACAAAACCATGTGCATAAGAATTATGATAACTTTGAAGAAGGTGAGGAGCTTCTTCCTTCCCCCCCCCGAATGATGCCCACTATTTTGTACAAACCCATGTGCATGCTTCGCTTTATGAAGTTTTGTAAAGCAATCTAAATACAATTAGGTTGTCAAACCGACAACTATAAATTGATTAAATAGAGTTATGTACATATGAACCGTGTTTCGTCGATACGACGGAGAAAAACTTCCGTGTTACGAGTGCAATGCATTTTTCTCTCGATCTCACTCTTCATAAGAAGAGTGTATTTCTGACTGCAATGAAGATCTATAATACATATGTGTGACGTTTAATATTGTTGGTTTTGTTAATTGCATAGTAAATTATAGTATGATGTTCAATCTGAAACTATATGGCAAATTATAGTGGTCTGAGTCAGATGTTGTGATGGAAACCACAGCCTCCATATGGTGTTGCCACAAAAATGGGCTAATTATATGAGACCATTGGATTATCTCAGTCAGTCTGATTTATGGCCTTCAATTATTTTATTTCATTTGTTTTTTCCTCAATTTATGTATATTACGTGTTTTAATCATCTTTTGGACAATCAATCAAAATCAAATCTAATAACCTTTTTCATACAAGATCTAATCTAATTACCTGTTTTAATCACCGACTTCCGCTAATTCTTTAGTGAAAAACACGCTAGGTGATCTCCTCATTTGGAAAAAGATAATAATAATTATTGGTACTTTGTGGGACCAACTTAATTTTTTTTGGACTTGTGTATATACACACAAGTTTACACTAATTTACTTTTGTATAACTATATTTTGCATCAACTGGTAGAGGACTATACCATGTTTTAAGAGCGATTGAAGTTATTACCCTAAAATTCAGGTAGGATTTTGCTAAAGTCAGTCAATTTATAATTATTGATCAAATTTAAATATCATAAAATCATAAACGATTGATCGTAGCATATCTTATCAAGATTTGAGAATAAGTAGAGGGGTGACGGAGCCACTTATAGGCCATGAGTGGTCTGCCCCCCAATTTTCTAAAACAAATTATAATTGAGTTAGTAATATTTAGTTATATAATATGCAACTCTTGAATACTTATATATTTGATATACTTGTATTTTCTATTTCGATATTCCACCCCAACATTACAATTTTAGCTTAACCTTTAGGTTTCTTGTATACACTACTAAAATATTATGGACGTTCAAACTTAAGATCACTAATCTACAATGTCTTTTTTAACTGAACTAGATTTAATTGTCGACATAAACTAATATTTAACTCTAAGAAAATGATGCAATCATGCAAATGGCTTGGACAAGACTTGCATGAGTTGTGTAGGGCACCGTCTCTTTATCTTCTAATTGGTTGTGGGAAAGCAATTATGCTGACCCGAGCATGCTTATGTTTCATAATTGATGGCTCCATTTATTTATCAAGGGAACACAATCAATGGACGTACGACCTTATATCACTAAATACCTTTTTTTAAGTGGATTCTTAATATAAGCTGAAATAGATGAATGTCATTTTTTTAAAGACATTTAGTGAGGGAAAATAAGGGTGGGTTGTAATCAAACGGATTGGGGTTTTTGAACATTTTAGATAAGCATATACTTTTCAATATCGATATTTTTATATAAATATCTAAAATTATAGACAATTTCGATCGTTGAACTACACATTGTAGTATAATAATTGCACGCTTGACCTAACAAAAATTTCCTCCGTTAATTTTTTAAATAAGGACATCATACTCGAAAACTATCCTAATATAACATATAAAAATTGTATACAATACATCTCTTTCAAGAAACAACATGCAGTGGCGGGCAAAGCAGCCTACAAATTTAAAGATTGAGGTCAGTTTTGGCCTCAATATTATAAAAATAATGCGTTTCTAAGCACTATAAAACCAGCAAGCACATGGTATATATATAAATATATAGTCTACGAGTGTGACAAGGTTAAATCTGATAAAGACATCAAGTTGAAGTAACGATTTATATATATATATTTTTGGCTTATCATAGAGCCACCGTTTTCTGTTATAATAATAAACAACCTAAATAAATAAAAGAGCAAGCGTTTACAGCTTGTTCAGCACTGGTGGATTGAGCTTTAAGAGATGGTTTGCTTGTTCCATCTCCAATGGGTGCCTTAATCTAATTGTGGGTTGACTCAGTCCAGAACTGGTGCTTGACTCCTTTTTGGAGCCTACGACAACTTACTCATGATGTTTCTCATCTGAGCTCCTTTTGTGCAGAGGTTCGATTTCAACATGTGTTTTGAGAGGCAAATTGTATGGCTGATGCTTTAGCTAGTTCAGGGCATTCACTCTCTCCCCCTATCTGTTTTGAATAGTTTCTATTTCGGCCTCTTTGGGCCTGCATCTCCTAGAGGTTTTCTGTTGTAATCTTCTCTTTTGGTGGCAAAAAAACAAATAAAAAAAACACTTGTGGATTGGTAGAGCAAATCTAACTTGCCTTTCCATGACACAATCCTTTTAATTTTTGAATCAATTCTTTGAATAAGCAAGTTGTCATCAGCAAAAAAGAATATCACTCTCATCAAATGGTAAGGGCTTTAGTCTTGCCCTCTCTGGCTCGCTTCCTAAATCAACAACTATCCTTTATGAGAATTGAATTTAAGTTCTCCTTTTCTAATAAAATGAAGACTAAATGTAAGGGTGATAATTAACTAATAATGACCTAAAAGATGTACGATCTGGATCATGAGATGACATGTGATACGGACCTAAACAAGTAGGCATCACTACACTAATTTTCTAACCGATAGCGCTAAGCGGTACAATAATACCATACAATACTCGAAATGGAAAACTGAATTTCAAATGTCAAAGGGAGAAAGATGATTGTGTCAAAATACACCAGAGAAGCGTTAGTTAATACATTTTTCAAAAGTTGTGTGCTGAATGAATTTATTAGTGACTTTAATTTAAGGTAGCACAAGTAACGGTAATATCCAGTGGTCTGTCAATGTGGAAGTCTGGAGTTTGATTAGTATGAACAATGTTGACGTAAGCACTTAGCTTATCATAGATTGACACGTGACAAAACCTGCAACTCTGACATATTGACTGCTATATTTATTTTTGTCTGGGGGTCAGATTGACTGCTAATTGATCCACAGTGTTTGCTTGTCCTGAAAATTCAAGTGGCGTGAACCAATGGGAAGACCCAAAATATGACTTTTGACTTCTGAAATGGAAGCAATCTTCCGATGCCATGAAGTTGTCTCTGGAAACAAAGCAGTCGTCCGGATTTTTCTATTGTCTTTGATAATTGCAACATCTTGGAGAAATGGCTACATTTATACGAAAGTAGGTCAAGAGGGTATAAAGTAGTTTGAATTAGGCTTTAGGGTTCGAAGAAGCACTTTGTTGTGCCTCTAGCCACCAAAAAAAAAAAAAACTTAAGAAATTCCGAAGTTTCTTTGAATCAAATGTCACAATTCTTTTTTCAACTGAAGTGCAAGCCGTTCAAACAAGTTACTTTGAATAAAATGTCCCAGTTATTTTGTTCAACTAAATTTCAAGTCATTTAGATTGAACACGGGACCCGCAGAGACTTTGTTCGTTGAATATGCATATCTTTCTTAAATTGCAAAAGGTTGCTATCATTTGGTAGGAAGTAAGAGAAAAGAACCTTTGCATGTTGCTAATGTGGTTCAATCAAGAAAGTTATTGTCGTTTAGAGACCCAAAAAAGAAAAAAGAAACGCATTGCGGGGGCTTCCAATTCCATGGAGATACAGGAAACCGAGGTCAATCTGTACACATGTGAAGAAAGAAATAGCAACACTCAATGGGAACCATCTTCAAGACTAATAAACTTATGGAAAAGGACTGAAAACCCCATTCAAACCCTTGTCAATGATAAGATACAAAATAGAGTTAAGGTCTTTCCATAACCTTTGAATTAGAAGGCTGCTCTCTTATAGCATTTTCTATGGAAATTTCGTTTTGACAAGAACACCGAAAGAGAGAATATCAAGAAGAAGAAAAAAAGGATCTTTCCAAAGACTTCAATGAGAATCACCTTTCATATATTGATCATCATGGAATCTTCATAGAGACTAAATTTCTACAATAGTCAGCGAGGTTAATTTACCACAATAGTCTTTACTAATTACTCACAAGATAGGCCTTCCACTTTGGTGAATACTTCTTAAAACGAAAAACCGTTCCTAGGGATGGAAAGAACAAGGAAAGCCATTGCATATCTCAAATCTCAAATTCTTCAGTGATATAGCCAACTCAATGCAAAGCTGCTAGCTCAACAAGCTCTTTGTATTTATCAGACACAAAGGACTTCACCTTCAGAGGGGCTTTTCCGTCACCCTTTCCTGGAGAGGCGTACTTCATCCCAATTACTGTTGGCAGACCTGCAAGATCCAATGCAATTAACTTGTTTCACTCGTGATTTTCTTAAACAAAATGAAAAAGTACAAAGGCAATCAGATACATGGGAGAGGGCTAGTAACATAGAAATTAAAACAGAGCATTCTGGCTGTGATCCATGCAAGGAGCCTAAGAAATACTTAAACTTTGTGGATAGTCTTATAAGTGGGCGATATCATCATGACATAAAAGGAATTTCTCATCCAAATAAATGCACACAAAATACTCACTCTCGTGTATACGTCCAAATAACAACCGTTCCCCTTTCCAAAACTCCAAAGGTCTAGTCTTGATCCTCGTGCTTCGCCTTACCCCAGATTGCCACAATGTACCAGCCCCTATGAAAACAATATAGGTACAAAATTCCAATAGAAAATTAAATATTAATACTAGTAGTAACCAAGCAGCAGCAGCAGCAGCAGTAATATCAGTATATTGTCAGATTTGCATGAGTACCTGCTAGACTTTGCCTTTTAGAAACTTCTTTACTCTTCCGTTTTCTTTGCTGAGGCGAGTTTGCTTTGATCTGTTGATTCAATGATGCTCCAGAAGGCTCTTGCATTATCTGTTTCACAAGAAACATAAATGCAAAATTGTATGCCACCCATGAGCCATGTTTGCTCCACATGAGTATGAATGAATGGACTACTTAAACAAACTTCAGAACATCACTGCTCTTCAAAAATTGCCAAACTTAAGGATAGAGTGACAAGCACAACTTGTAATTTTGATAAAACAATTGATGATGATGATGATGATGATGATACTGACAGTGATGATTAAAATTGATGGAAATTCTGTGAACACTGCACAAATGCTAGAATGTGACAAAGATATCAAATAAATCATGACAACCACCAAATAACATGAAATAATGACAAAGGAAAACAGCCTAGAAATAAGTAACCTCATTGTGTGTCTCTGAACCACTGTCCAGGTTTCTGGACCGACCATCCGCTGGATCCTCATCAACTGCTGCTGAATGTAATTGATATATTAGAGAAATAAGCAGTAAACCGGCAGCAGAGAAGTAGTAAAATGAGTAGTGTCAGATTGCCTGAGTAAACACCTTCTCGACTTTGCCTTTTAGAAACTTCTTTACTCTTCTGCTTTCTGCGTGGACGTGAGTTTGCTTTGATCTGTTCATTCAATAATGCTCCAGAATGCTCTTGTATTCTCTGTTTTACAAGAAACATAAATATAAAATTAGTTATGATAAAAAGACTATTTGAGAAAGAAAAAAATAACGAAGAAGAGAAATCCTAGCTTAAAAAGCAAGCAAGCAACAAGCTTCTGGGCATTAAAGTTCAAGTAAGTCAGATTTCAAGGGCAAATACTTCTATCATATTCTGTTTACACTCAGCCACATGCAAACTGAGTCTACTGAATTCTTGATAATTCTGATTCATCCACACCCATTATTAAAGAAGGCCAGAATGGGCTTATATTGTCCAACATGAATTCAAAAGTAACCTTTAACATCGGACTACCTACCAGGTGGAAAACTATGAACTTAAAGTAGATGGGTACACTGTATACCACTGTTGGGACATATTTGCCCCACATAAGTACAGATGAATGGATACCTTAAAGAAACTTAAGAACATCACTGCTTCTCAAAAATTGCCAAACTTGAGAATAGAGCTTTGTTATTTATATAAAAACAACTGATGATGACGATAATGGCAATGATGATATAATACGATGGAAGTTCCGTGTGACCACTACAGAAATGCTAGAATATGTCAAAAGGTATTAAAAAATTGTGAGAACCACCAAATAACATGAGAGAATGGCAAAGGAAAATAGCCTGGTAATTAGTAACCTCGTTGTGTGTCTCTGGACCAGTGTCTAGGTTTCTGGAGAGACCATCTGTTGGATGCTCCTCAACTTCTGTTGAATGTAATTGATCTATTAGAGAAATAAGAAATGACAAGCAAAGGTAGTTAGAATAGAAGTGATCAAAAACAATTTAATGTTAGCGAAGAACAATCAAATTTCTAATGTTAAACACATGTATTGAGACACTAGAAGCAGATTTCAACAAGCTGGACTAAGTTTAACTGGTGGGCTCTGTAAAATTTCATCTCCAATATGAACTGGTAACTGGGTTCAATTAGTTTTACAAGTTTTTTTCAGTCCCTGATATCATAACTGGTGGGTCTGGATACTTACAGTAGATGCGGAACATTGCAGAGTCTAGTGGCAAATAAATGCAATTGAAGCTCTGATATGAGATTTTAGTTGATTACACACTACACAAGTATTTCTCATTTAGTACAAGCAGCTCATACCTAATTCATTCTGAGTGCCGTTCGACTTTTCCAAAGTTGACACTGACACATTAAGTTCAGGTTCTGCACTATCCAGTGCTTCCTCCAGTGTGTCTTCCACCTGTATCTCGTCATAATACATCACAAAATCAGCAAACATTTACAGTTCTGAAAATAAAACATACAGAAGCCAAAAGGTAAATTGACCTTGTCCCCATCATTGCCCCCATTTTCCCAAGTATCTGTGTCAGCATCAGGCCTACTTAATGGACCATCCATAACCCTGATATCCATATTGTTGCTTCCAATGTTATCCTCCATTTCAAGATGAGATCTACTTGAGCCAACAACAATACTCTCACCATGTTTACTTGAATCTCCACTCATAGATCTTTCAAATGCATGACTGAATTCTTCAATAGCCACTTCAGGTGAACCTGTCGGGACTTCAAAATTATCAGTTTGTTTAATTAACTTCAACTTATCAGAAATGGTCGCTTGCTCTCTTGTGTCAACCAGCTCAGATTGTTTGTTGCCATTCTCAACTAAAGAAGGATTTGTCTCTAGAAACCTATCAATATCATCAGCTGAAAATGGATCACTTGATGGATTTGACTGTAAAATCCTCTTCTTTAGAGCCGAAATTGAAGCAAAAGGGCTCTTTGGTGGTGTTGGAGAAGCTAAATGAATAGACCCTTCTGCCCCCTGTTTGCGCTTAGCAGGTGTTTTACTGCGTATCCCTTTAACCAAGTTATCTATGTCTGTCAAGACATTTGTAGGCTTTGGCAAGGTTCTTCTTGAAGACCTATAATCAACCTTGCGGATACTTGGGAATTCTGGGAGGCTTAATTTCTTCATTTTAATAGGCTTGATCTTCAAGTGCTCCTGTAAAAGACTGACCGCCCCATCCCCTTCTAGATCTTCACAATTTTTAGACAGCAGGTCATGTAAAATTTCACCCAGTTCTTTATCTGCCTTAGCTGTTGCACCTGTGAAGATTACAGTTGTCATGCCATCAGGAAGGAATAATAGGAGGGGTGGGGAGAAAAAAAAATGCATGATAGGAAAAGGGAAAAGGGAGATAACAGGGAAAACTATTAATTCACACAGTAGATGCTAAAAGACCTTTTCTCTTTAACAGGAATTGCTTACCAGCTAAATCCACCTCCTCCAATGCAACATCTTTGTTTTCTGCTTGTGAGCTGTGATTCAATGGACTGTGAATGCTTGTTTCAAGCATATCTTGAGAGGTTTTACCATTCTCACTAGTTTCAGCATCGGTCGATGGATAGAGAGGCTTATATTTAGCTGACCTCCTGTGTTATCAACAAAAATGCTGTCTTACACCACAAATAGGAAAAAGGATGGTGCACGCTAATGCGGGCATATTGAAGGAATAGATGAAAGTATTTATTTTAGGCCAGTAAACAAATTTTAATAATACCCCAAAATTCCTGGTTGACGGCTCCGTTTAATCGGGGATGGATTCTGCTGATCTGCATCCAACACAGCACCACCCATCTGCTTCTCTATTTCTTTTTTAGCATCTGTGCACCAATCAGAAAGCAGTAAAAGTTTACAGTTGCTCAAGTAGTATAGATTCAGAAGTACAGAGGGAGTGCAACTTACTCTCATGCCTCTCATAGGCTGTCCATAATTCCTCAGTGTCTTTCAAGTTTTTGATATCCAAAGGTGGTAGCAGACTCATAGCAGGTTGACTGCAAATTGAATATAACAAACATCAACCTGTATCTTTAACAGAGTAAAAGTACTTCTTAAGAAAATGAAGCATCAACCATAAGCTTTACCTGGAATTAGGCTTCACAGAGAAACGAGCCCGTTTACGACCCAAGGCTCGTCTTTGCTGTCGAGGGTTTTCCTCAGCCATTTCAGGAACAACTGCATCTTTCTGTTTCAATGCTTGTGGATTAACAGACTTCGGAATTTCCGAAGTACCACTTACAATGTTTTTCGCCTGATCTTTAAGTTTAGTTGGACTCTGTTGTAAGGCCTGAAAAAGCAGAATAAATAATTAACCATGTTTGCTTCCCACCCAGTGATTGAACTACAGTGTACCATGTCATTGACTCAACGGCAGAACATAGAATGACTTTATTTGAGACAAAACTTGAAAGCAAAAAACATATGTTACACTTATAGAGTCAGTTCCGCACTGCATGCGAGACAATAAGCTATAAGTTCAGTAATGACAAACCCCTTGGTTCTCGGCCTGCTTGTTGAATTTTAACAAATCAAATCAAATCATAAACAAAATAATAATAAAAAATGGTATTATGAGCTTTCCAAAATTAGTATCCCCAAAATTTGAAAGGAAAAATCGAAGGATTACTTCAGCTTTCCCAAATTCCAAGTGCCAAACGAGGTGTCAAAAGTTTAGCATTATATGCATTTATCTGCTTTTCATTCGTTGTCTCAGCAACCAAACAGGATTATAGCCTTCATTTAAGAACCCAGATCAAAATAGTTACATTAAGCTCAATCAACTAGAAATTGAACCCTCTACCTCAAAAAATAAAACTAGAAGATTCATAACTACACAGTAACAACCCATCCTGCACTTTATAGATCAGAAATTTAGAGAGAGAGAGAGAGAGAGAGAGAGAGAGAGAGAGAGAAAACAATCTGACTGGAAACTCACAGTAAGCAGGAACAAAATTAAACTCAAATTCCAATTTTGAAAAGTATAAGAAGAAAGTGGGTGAGAAATGAGGACGGAGATAAAGCGAGAGTAGGTACCACGGACTTGAGTTGAGTATGGATGGTTTGGAGGTCGTCGCCGATGTCGTAGGGCTTGGAATTGTCCGGTAAGATTTTCCCGCTATTTGGGAAGACGGCGAGGCCTGTGTAACCCTGCAGCGGGTCCACTGGGTCGGAGCTCTGAACCTCGTTCATCTCACATGTCAAGTTTCAGGAGAGAACCCTAAGAGAGAGAAAGAGAAGACTCACAGAAGGATTCGAAAAGTTGAGCGGGAGGGAGCAGGGTTTTTTTTTGTTTTTTTATTTTTGGACCGTGCGCACCCCGACCACTCATGTTCGTGTAAAAAAGTTATTTGCGCTGGCACGCACTCAATTTTTCAGCAATTACACGAACACTGGAGTTTCAGATTGTTTTTACTCATTACGTTAATTTTTCGTCCAAAAATTACTAATGTCATCTAAAAACCTTCTTCGATTGAAAAATTTAACCTTAAAAATTAGACCTCACGTTTGTATGTGCAATCTAATTTTTGAGAATAAAAGTTGTCATTTGAGGTTAATTGCACAAATTATCGAAATAGTGCACAAGTTAATAAGAAAAATGAAGAATTAAGCGAGCAGATTTGAGTGCAACTAAACGAATTCTAAAATTAACTGAGTACACCATATTACCAAATTATTTATTGAATTATTCATTTACCCCAATATAAAATGACCAAAATAGATATCTACTTCTTTTTTTTTCCTTCTTCTTCTTCTTAAAAAATCTGAGAGTCCACAAAACCCCATTTTTATTTATTTTATCCCATCGCCTTTCTTTCTACTCTCAACTTGTAGAAATCATTTTATTCTCAATCCCATTATAATTTATAAGCCAATCAGCTAAAACTCCTATTATTTTTTCTATAATTTTCAATTGATAATAATAAGAATAATAAAATCAACTAGGCCTCCTCCAACACCTACACCGATTACATGAAATTCTACCCTAAACAAAATGCTCCACAACCTCAATCCCACACATTCATCCCCTCCCACCTATCGCACTCGTAGCTTGTTGCCGTCATGGAAGTATATGTGGGATGGATTATTAATTACGTTGTGAACCAGTCAGGTTGGTGATCATTTGATTGGAAATAGAAGGGTTTTTTTTTTCTTTCTTTTTTTGGCTACAATTGGCATAATTGAGTTCGTACTTGGGATTCCTTAAATCTATTTATGAAGAAGAATATAACTAACGACGTTAGCTTTTGTCTGTTTGGCAAAAATATATTTTTATTTTAAATTCACTACAATATATGGCGTGACAGTTATTTTCACCATTGGATAGTATTATATTTGATGTGGCAGCTTTATATTAAAAGTCAAGCAGATCCTAGCAGATAAATTCCAAGCAGATGATTCAGATCCATTAAGGTGTTGTGTGATAGAGTGTATTAGGTTGTACAAGAGGTATTTTTGGTAGTTAAATAGGGTGTACTTAGTTAATTGGAAGGATCAAAGACATCGTCAACTTGTCCAAGAGTGTTGCCATTTGGAACCGTATTAGTATAGGAAGGATTCATATCAGCTTGAGCTATTGCAAGCACAAGCATGTTCATCAAAACCACAGCCCTCAACACACTAGCATCTATGGTTCAACTGTTTTTTTTATTTATTGAACTCTGTTTGATTGCCGGAGTTTGTTGGTGAAGGAAGTGGAAGCTATAAAGCCACAATTTATAGGGAGACCCTTTGGCCATCTATGGTTCTAAGCATGATTGTAGCTAATTACTTGATCTGTAATGGAGCACAAATTGAATGTGTCTCTCTTTTGATTTCATGGCGATGATCAGTGAAGACCACCCAAAGTTCACTCCAAAATATTTCTCTGGTGGATGTAATTTAGGCGGTTTGGCATATATTTGTTTTCCTATTGTAAGGAAATGACAGAATTCTATAATTCAAAAAAAATAGAAAACATGGAGTATAGCCGTACGGTAAACAAAGATTTTAAAAACCGAGTATAGCCGAACGGCTATACTATTTCATTTTTAAAAAATTAAAATTAAAGTATGGCCGCGCGGCTTTACTATTTCTTAAAAAATTATAAAACCCGAGTATAGCCGTACGGCTATACTATTTCTTTAAATTTTTTTTAAAAACGAGTATAGCCGCTCGGCTATATGATTTAATAAACAATTGGAGAAACCCGAGTATTGCCATTGTTAGTTTTTTTTAATTGTTTCCTTTTCTGATTTTGCTTATACGTTTGCAGAAATCAAATCTCCATCAACATGTCAAGGCAGTACACATTGAACACAAAACTTTTTGTCTGTAGCTTTTAAGGTTGTGGCATGAGATTTGCAAACAAGCATGTGAAGACTGGGCATGTCTGTGCATAGGCTAATGCGAAGGAAGCTGATAAAGTTAGCCAACCAGTTGCAGTCTACTGGTATATCTTCTGGTGGAGATGGAGCTGCGTCTTCAGGTAATACTGTAAATATGTGTATAGATGTATGTAGCAGTGTATGTTTGTATTTAATAATGAATTTATGTGTTTAAGTGCATGTGTGTTACTATTTCTGGTCTGGATTGGATGAGTTATTAGTATATGTGTTTGGATTGGATGAGTTATTATTATTGTGGTTTGCCTTTTTGTTTGGTTGTTGTTGGTGATTCATTGTTGTGTTGCAGTGGTGGATTGGGCACAAAAGTATTTCTCCAGAGTTGCATCTGCACTTGGGAAAAATGACAATCAACTATCCACAGTGAGTCTGGAGTTTCTGCCTTTTCGTTTCTTTCATCATGTGGTTGCATTCCTTTTGATAGGTTTTGTTTTCTAGTAGCTCCCCTGTTCTGAAAATAACATTTGTAATCATTATGTACTCGTCCAAATCCAGTTAACTGGTGTGACGGAAACTGAATATCGCATTGCCCTAAGATCGTCTTTTTGGGATGATATTGCCGAAGGTGTGCGGGCTGTTTTGGTGGACAAGGATCAGGTTCGTTAATACGCTCAAGATTCCTTCCCATAAATTGGTAGAAGAATGTAGTTTCAGGAAATCAATGATGACAAGAGAGCAATTTGGCTAGAAAAATCGTCTCCTTCGTACCTTGATTCTTAAGCGTCACAAGGATCAACTTGAAGCTGAAGGCAAAGTTCACAACCAATATAGGTAACAGCTAAGCTCCAAGGGCCTTACGTACCTTGATTCTTAAGCGTGAAACTCTTAGGAAGTTTTAAATCATACCAAAACAAAACATCCCTGCCAATTGCATTTGTTAATAGACCACTAAATATCAGGCAAGGAAGGACCCCTTGCTCTTCGAGTTGCCTCAGATTACAACCATAAAATCCAACCAGAAAATCTTAAATTCCTCTCTAGCCAACACTATAGCGCACACAGTATCACCCTCAAAACCTCATTATCAAGCCCTTTCACAGAACCTCCATGTCGAGGCACTGCTATATACATATATAGCACCAATTAATCCAATGAGCCAGTTGCCATTAATATATCCAAAATGACTTGCTAGAGATGCATCAAAAATTGATTATAATTCACTGTTTAATCAGCTAGACCAAGGTAAACAAAAAGGTGGCGCAAATCGCAGAAACAAACCGTAGCTCATTCCTTATACCTGGACTATGTTCTTCCCCTAAGCTTTTGATTACATCTCCCACAGCTCTCATCCTGTGCTCAGCGATGAATGCAACCGCCATTAGAATTTGAATTTTCTGGTGGGAAAGTAAACACGTCCTTGAATTCACGGATTATTTGAATTCATGGAATTTGAGCTTACCCTTTGTGAACGGTCCTCAATTACAAAGGGAAGGAACTCAGAGTGCGATTCCTGCAAGCAGTTTCAATAAAATGTGGAGTGGACTGTGGAGAGAGAAACGAACAATTGGTCTGTTTTTGTTTGGCAGCTGAGAAAATGTATTGTATAACTTACCAAGGAAAGCGCGATTGCTGATTTTGATCTTTTCCGAGCAGCCCCTGAGATCTGAACCGGTTTGGATATCGTAACGACGTCGTCCCAAGTGAATACATCATCGGAGGCTGAGACTGATGCAGTACGACAAGTGACAACTTTGTGAAAAGCTTGCTGGTTGGAACGAACTGGGAACGACGTCGTAAGTGCCTTGGGGAAAGCGCAAAAAGCTTTGGATGTAAAACGAAGGCCAGAGAGTCGATGAGTCTGCTGCAGTCGAAAAATCGGCCTGGGCGGGTTTTTTTTTAATTTTTTAATTTTAATTCTTTTTTTTCCTGACTTCAAAGAAAACCTGAGTTTTAAAGTCTTTATTCGCTGCGGCCAAACGGTTCGTTTTATTTTCGTAACGGTTCTTTTTTTATTTTTAAAAAAACCGAGTATGGCCGATCGGCTATACTATTTCTGTTAATAAAATTCCAAAACCCGAGTATAGCCGAGCGGCTATACTATTTCTTTTTTCAGCACCAAGAGAAACTCTTTATGTGTCCGATTGAAAACTGTAATCGTGGGTTTGTTTTTCCCAAGATAACATGAGGAGGCATGTGAAAGAACTCCACAATGAGGATGATCCTTCAGCTAATGTTGGAGGTCAGAAGCTGCCTGTATGCTGGGATTGTGGAAAGGTGTTCAAAGCTGCGGAAGCATGAGAATTCTCATGGTAGCTTTCATTTCTGAAGTAGATCTTCTTTTTGTATTCTGCCGAGTATAGCCGACCGGCTATATCATGGTAGCTTTCATTTCTGAAGTAGATCTTCTTTTTGTATTCTGCCGAGTATAGCCGGACGGCTATACTATTTGTTTTAAAAAATTTAAAAAACTAATATAGCCGGTCGGCTATACTATTTATTTTAAAAAATAAAAGAGCCTAGTAAAGCCGGTCGGCTATACTAATTTTTTAAAAAATTAAAAAAGAGTATAGCCGAGCGGCTATACGATTTCCTTGAATTGCAAACAAGCATGTGAGAGATAAGCATGAGAAGACTGGGCGTCATGTCTATGCATATGTGAGTATTATTCTTAGATCATTCAATACCCTCATCATAAGCATCATTCCAGGCAATGCCACATTATAAGTTCATATGTGGGACATTATTGCTTTGAATTGCATGGGGGATTTTGAAGAGGCTGATGAGAAATTCCGGTCAAGGCCAAGGGGTGGCCGTAAGAGGAAGTACCCCACTATAGAAATGCTCGTACCAATTGGGCCAGGAGTCTGAGTGCCTCTCCTTGTTGCTCTCACAAGAAGCTGAAGACGAGAATTGAGCCATACCCTTGAAGTAAGTGATTGGACATATCCACTAAGTACGCTAACCTACTTAGAAGTTTGGGTGTCATGAATCTCAACACTAGATATGGAAATTGGGTGATGCTGTGGATCTGAACACTAAATACGTATAGCATTTCTGTATTTTTTTTGGAATTCAAAGAAATAATATAGCCGCTCGGATTGAGATAAAGAAGTTACATGAATTCTCTCAGGCTGCTTTTCGTGGATATAAGTCTCTGAACTGTATTCAAAGCCGCATATTTCGTACTGTTTATTACACTAATGAAAATATACTAGTAAGTTATTGATTCTGTTGATTATGTGAATACCAAACCATTGCAGTGAAAGTGCAGATATGATACTTGCATGTTTGTGCTCCAACAGGAGCTGGCAAAACAAACATAGCTGTGATTTCTATTCTACATGAGGTATGCAAATGATTGGCTATTCCTGGGTCTCTACATGTTTTTGTTTGTTTGTTTGTTTTTTTAAATCTCATTTGAAGTCTCTAGTACTCAGAAGTCTGAATGATATTTGCTCAGTGATGCTATTCATACATGTAGTCTTTTGCACATCAGCTTGCCATTAGTATGAGTTCTGCAATCAAATTAACTCATTTTATTGTGACTGATCTTTTCACTTAAGTTGACAAGTTTTGATAAGAGCTTGTTCAGTATGTGACAGAAAATATAATGTATTTTGTAGACAAGTTTTTTCTTAAACCTTTGTTCAAACTAGTAGGAATTGTTACAGAAGAAGTTGTCTGCTCAAGTTTTCATTTTGATCAATTTCATAGACACATTACAGAGGTATCAAATGTCAACGTTTAGCTGTAGGGTTCCCTTTGGTTGTAGTTTTTGTGAGTTTTGTTTTGGACTGGTTGAGCATTAGAGAGGCATCTATCTATCTATCTATCTATCTATCTATCTATCTCTCTCTCTCTAAGTTACATATAGCCTGTTTTATCGTTTCTTCATATTTGTGTGGCCATAGTTTGGATTTTCCTGGAATTGTCAAGCATATGGCCAGTGAACCATATTGAACGTTATGGTAAGTTGTTCTACTGTTATGAAAAATCAAGCTTTGAATAGAGTTGTCATGAGCTTGCCTAAATTGGGTGCCATGTAGATTATGTTCTATGAAGGCTTGTTAGATTTGACAGAGTCTAAGAAGGAAACATAAGAGTGCATACCTTACAGCCCGTATTGAATTGCAGAATGAGATATGCTACAAGAAGGTTTCTTTTTCCTTGGGCTCTCCTTTGTGTAATGTATGCATTAGAATGATTATTTAACTGATTGATACTTTTTTTCTGCCAGGTTTTTGAATCACTCAGGCAAGGTTATCAGGCAGTGGTATTCGTTCATTCTCGAAAGGACACAACCAAATCAGCTCTGAAATTGGTATACCTTTATATTCCATACTTTTGTGGGTTTCTATTTGGTTGAAATTATTTTTGAAAGTGTTAATAATAAATTAGTCATGCTGAGTTCATAAATGAGGAAGCTTCAGTTGGTTGCTGAAGCAATTGCATCAGCTGGACCCCTACGATTCCTTGCAAGTTTTGATTTCAGCCGTAGTAACTGCCTTGATCTTTGTATAATATGTTTCCTTTGGAGTATATTTCCATTTGTTTTCTCTTATATTGTTTTTAGTTTTGGAGTTAATGATATTGCTCTGGTTCAAAAAGATAAAATTTATCGAAAGAGAGAGAGAGAGAGAGAGAAAGGAGGCGATGGCTCAAAGGAGAGAGAGGCAGCGTGGTTTTAAACAAATTAGGATGCTTTTCCGGTTCCACTTGAAAATGTGGGGAAAAGAAAAGCAAAGTGAAGATTTCATATATTTGGGTGTATGTCATTCGGCATATGAGTAAATTATGTACCTATTAGAAAAACAATGGTCCTGTTATTGGAGCTTAATTCCATCCATCAATGGGTTAAGCAGAAGTGAATTTCCACTTTTATGAATTTCATGCTAGCCTTGAGGGTATTGTTTTGAGAAGTGAAGATGCATGAAAGAATGATGTCATACCAGTTTAGCAGTAAATTGAATAGCATACTTATTTTAGGTATTGCTCCTTCGAGAGTATATTCTTTCCCTCTATTATTATTATTGATGATGTTGGTGATGGCGGTAGGAGTGAAGAAGTTGTGTTTGTAACAGATTGAGATGGGGTTGGTATGCAAGGGAGAAATAAGGTCCACAAAGCAATATAAATAAGTTTTGGTGTCTGAAGTTGTCTTAAGAAAACCAGCGGCAGCTTGTGTAGCTTGATATTGCTACCGATTCGTTTGATAGCTTCATTACAGCTGATTGTGTCTATAACTTTCCTTACTTTTCGGGTGAAGGTCCTGTAATTTTCGCATCAATTGAAGATAATTTTTTTGCAGGATTCAACATTTATAACAACTATCCTTTGGATATCGTGAAGCATTGGATCCCACACAAAGAACTCCAAAATGCGAGAGGTTTCTGACTTTAATGGACCAGTATCAGGTGGGAGACCTCCTGTGAAGCTCCATCAAGTGAACCTCAATCGCGTACTGCTCGGTTTGAGGTTTGAATGCTTGATCCTGTGCACTTTGAAATTATATGGTTATTCCTTTTAGCTTATTTTTTACTTCTTGGATGAGGTTTCTGTAGTATTTGCATCAATTGATGTTATAATTTTTGCAGGAATCGACATTTTAAAGAAGTATATGTTGGACAATGTGGAGCATTGGATCCCACACAAAGAACTCCAAAATGAGCGAGAGTTTGACTTGAATGGACCAATACTAGGTGGGAGACCTCCCTGGGAAGCTCCATCAAGCAAGCCTCAATAACGAACTATTCAGTTAGAATTAAATGCTTCTTCACTTGTATTTTGAAACTATGATTATTGATTCTTGAATTCCTTTAGCTTATTCTTTACAGTGGCCGTACGTTTTTTCAGTGGATGATTGTTGTTCCAGCTTCAGAAGAAAGGACAACTTAAATCGTCATCTTCTTCAGCACCAAGGGAAACTCTTTAAGTGTCGTGGTAGCTTTCATTTCTGAATTCGATCTTTATTTTGTATTCTGCCTAATATAGCCGCTCGGCTATACTATTTTTAAAAAAATTTCTTTTTACAAAAACACCCGAGTTAAGTCGCACGGCTATACTATTTTTTCCAAAAATTGGTTTCTTTTAAAAACGGGGGATGTCCGAGTATAGCCAGCCGCCCGGCTATACTATTTCTTGGTAAAATTAAATAAAGTAGCGGGGTAAAGCCGTGCGGCTATACTATTTTTTTTTAATAACAAAAACAGGCGGCAGAGAAAAATTAAGAATCATAGTCTTACCAGATAGGTGATGGGAAATTGAGACCATCAGATTGATCATGCTGCAAGTCTTCTTCTTTTGATTGGTTTTTTTCCCCAACAAGTTCTTCCTTCTCCTTGCAAAGTTGTAGGTGCCGTTTCATAATATGGAGTTCTCTTTCAAGTCCCTGAATTTGGGCATTGGGACTTCTGATAATGCCAAGACAACCATGCACAGGATCATTTTTCCGTGAGAATGCTTCAGCAGCTGCCTGTCTTTGATCAGGTGCAGCCATGGCCATGATCTTCTGATAATGTCAATTTGTCATCATTAGGAAAAGCTCTTCAGTTTCTTTGTTTTTGAATTTGACTCTGCTGCCATTAATCTCTCCCGTTTCGTTCATGCATCTAACAGTAGCGTGACAAAGTTGAGTGATCAGCTATGACAACTCAAATCCCAACTGGATTTTTACAGGGAGAGGGAAATCGAACCTAGGACCTCAAATATTGGGGTAAATGCTCATAAATCACTTGAGTTATAAGTCCTTCACCAAATTCCAACCGGATTACTAAAGGCCCGTTTGGTATCCTACTTGGATCCAATTTTATAAACTCAAAAACAGATTTGCCCCAAGAACCTATTTGGTAGGCTCATTTTTAAAAACTCAAACCCAAAAAAAATTCAAAAACACCCATATTATTAGAAACAAAAAAATGAGGTTTTACAGTTTCTTCTCTCTCTCTCTCTCTCTCTCTCTCTCTCTCTCAAATTGATAGGGTTTATGCCTCATATCTTTTTCCTTTTCTTTTGTTAATTTCAATTTGGGGTTTAGGGTTTTTGATTTTCTGATTTTAATTTCAATTTTTTTTAGATCTTAAAAATAGTTTGGAGTTCAATACCACAAAAGTTTTTAGATCTTAAAATTACTATTTGAAAACTCATGTTTTTTAAAAGAATCATAGTTTTTTAGTTTACGTTTTTTTTATTAGGATACCAAACAAGACCTAAAGGGTTATATAGGATTTTACCTTGCTAATTAAGCTAATTTACTCTACTTTCCATTGTTTTCATGCACAATTAGAGTTGGGTTGGTAAGAAACAATTGACAAACTGCTATATGGCGATTTTAATATTGTCTGCATATTTGCCTGCATGCCCTTTGTGGTATGTAATTAATCACTCCAAACTATTTTTCTTTTTATTCTTCTTCTAGCTTGGAAATTTCTAGCACTACCAAATATGGTTGGTTACCCTGAATTTGTTGTGCTTCTATCTGTAAATTAAATTAGAATTTACTTATCAAGCATTACTTCCTTTTAATCTTATTTGGGTTGTGCTTTCCATATCTGTGTTTTGTCATCTTTATTTGAACATACATCAATTTTGTACAAATTTGAATCTTTGGAAATATATACACACAACCCATATCGATCATAGTTAGAACCTTATGAAGATATATCAACTAACTCTTACTTTAGGGTTTTTTCTATCTGTAAAATTAAAAGATGTTTCAAGCTTGAAGCTCCTCTCCGCGCCCATTGTTGAAAGAAAAAGTTTAGGGAATATATGCACATTCTGTTGCAAATTTCAAAAATATTTCTCATTTATTTCAAGCATGTGTGCCTACCCAGCCCGAGAAAACATAAAGAGATACATGATAGCCTTATATGGTGAATGGGCCCAATTGATGAAACGCACCGTAGTGGGGCTACGGCGTCTACACTCGTAATCCAACAAAGACATATATCTCATCGTCATCAAGAAATCACAAACGCCGTCTTCAATTCAGCTATTGCGTAGTCGAAACGCTACGTTTCATCTTTCCCAATGAGAGAGAGAGAGGCTTGAGGTGTGCAGTTACTATTCTGTAGGAGAGGCAAGAGGTTACTAATGAAGTAATAAACAGAGTAAAAAAATTGGAGAAACAGAGTATAGCCGCTTGGGTATACTATTTCTTTAAACAAATGGAAAAACCGAGTATTTCTTTTAAAAAATTGGGAAACCCGAGTATAGCCACTCGGCTATACTATCTCTTTAAAAACATTTGACAAAACCGGGTATAGCTGCTCGGCTATACTCTATAAATAGAATATTTTACATGAGGTATGCAAATGATTGGCTATTCCTGGGTCTCTATTCTCAATTTTGGTAATCATACTTTTTCTCTTACTATTTTGGCTTGATCTCAAATTCACACATTTGTTTTTGTATTGTGTAAGAGTTATGACTCAAATAGGCTTGGATACTCACATAACTCTACCTAGGGTTTTACGATTAGGGTTTCGATCCCAATATATGGTTAGTACAACATAATTGGACCTAACCCTATACTTGAGTGTGCCTTGAGGTAGATCTTAACAAGTGGTCGTATAGCCGCGCGGCTATACTCTATAAATATAATATTTTAAACGTATAGCTGCGCGGCTAGACACTTTAAATATAATATTTTAAATGTATAGCCACATGGCTATACCCTTTAAATAGCATAATCTAGATTTCTCTGTTTAATTACTTTAATTAGTTGTTATGTTTTAATTATTATTAGTATATAATTATTTTATTAAAGAAAAATTATTATATTAATTAATATTTATCAAGTAATATAATTTATGAAGTTAATTAAAATATTAATACTAATTATTCACTAAATAAATAATCATTAAAATATAATTACTAATGAAAGTAATTAAATAAGGCTAAAATATTATTTAAATATTAAAAATAAAATTTATTGACTTAAAGATACTAAGTTTAAATTATTATTTTTTTTAAAAACTCTCCCGGCGAAATTCAATGGGCACAAATCTATCCATGCGAAACTTTGCCAGATTAGACCTTCAAGTAATTGGTGTAGTCCTAAGTCCAATTTACTGACTATAATAGTCTATGTTTATATCTACAAGAGGGGAAAATTGAACTTAGGACTTCAAGTATATAGATAAATGTTCTTAACCACTTCAATTACAAACCCCTTGTACTACAACAATTTTTTAGATAAACAATATATGTCCTTAATTTCTTTTTTTTATTTTTTTTTACAAACCATAGAATATTTACAAAGATATTTTAACAACGAATTAATGCACAAACAACAAAGTTGGGCTTGCCATGATTAGATATGTATATGTTATCCTCGCACTCATGTGAGTCGAATTTAAGATCTCTTCAATAAAGCGAAAACAATAATAACTAGACCAAATGCTAATCGGTATTTTTTTTGTTCTTTTCACTAGAAGGGAACTTTTTGGTTTTGCAAGTTTGAGAGACTAGATGAAAGTAAATCAATAATATTTGTAACATTAGGCTTCATTTAGATGGAGGGATTCCACATCCATATGGCCCTATTTGGTTCACGGAACGGATTTGAAGGGAAATCATTTCACATGTCATTTTCCAAGGGATGGGAAATGGAAGATTCATTTCTCACGTTTGGCAATGTCATGAGAGTAATCGGGAGATATCACTTTATTTCATTTTTCCAAGTTTGTTTTGAGTAGGAATGGAAAACAAAGTTTGTATAATTTTTCAATTATACCCATATTAAATCAAATAAAAAAAGAATGCATTTAATGATATATTGTAATTCTATATTGTTTTGAGAAATAGAATTCATTCATAGAACCAAAGACGTACAAAGAACGACATGATACAGTGGCCTCGTCAAAAGCTTCCTAGGACAACCTCATAGGACAAACCTCATGAGAGAAAAGAGTACCACACATGTCATGGACTAACAAGAGAATCCGATTCAGGTCACTTTGAATCATTACAATAAAAGAACAAATTAAAAATAAAAACTAACACATAGACCTCCAACTATCAAAAGAAGCCTTCTATGAGCAAAATCATAGTCCTTTAGCAGCCACAAACTGCAAGGCATACCATAGAAGAGATTAGGAGAGAACACGCATGAAGAACACATAAATAACAGTAAAAAGACCCTTGAGAAGCA
Organism: Prunus persica; assembly: GCF_000346465.2. Taxonomy (NCBI): domain Eukaryota; kingdom Viridiplantae; phylum Streptophyta; class Magnoliopsida; order Rosales; family Rosaceae; genus Prunus; species Prunus persica. The sequence goes on from NC_034011.1 coordinate 5,325,950, forward strand.
CTCCATTTCAACTCAGAACCGAACAAAGAAAACCTTTTATGATCAAGCATAGTTCTTTGGTCATCGTAGAGTAAAAAAGAGCACCGCATCCCAACAACTACCACTAGCGTCGTTGTTGCCTCCACCGTTGAAACAGAGACAAAACATCAACCACCAGGTCCCCGAGGAGAGACACAATCCAGCATCACCACATAAACAATAGTAAAAGGACTCATGAGAAGCACTCTACTTCAACTCAGAACCAGATAAAGAAAACCTCCTATGACCAAGCATAATTCTTTGGTCGGCGCAAAGTACAGAAGAGCACTACATCCCAAAAACTACCACCAGCGTCGCTGCTGCCGCTGCTGTTGAAACAAAGACAAAATATTAGCCACCAGGTATCACAACTCTCCCAAGAAGAGACATAATCCAGATTCATTATGGTCGCCATTGTCGATACAAAGACAACATCAGCCACCTAGAACACTGCAAAAACAATCAAACAAAACAAACAGACCTAGATCCAAATAGATCTAGACTATTTGGGTTGGGAAATGGGAGAAGAATATAGGATAAGAGGAAGGGAAAAGATGAGAGAAAAAGAATGGGAGGTGAGGAGAGGAAGGGGAAAATGGGCGGAGGGAAGAAGGAGCAGTGGCCACCTCCCCCCTTAGTTTCCTTGCGGTTGGTTATCGACAAGGAGAAAGAGGACCAGAGTGCAGCTAGGGTTTCCTTTTTTATTAGGACTTTGTCTGTAATTCTAAATTGTTAATGAGAACAAAATGATAATTAAAAATGTGCATTTAATGTTGGCTCATTTTCCCAAACTTTTCCATGACGAGGGAAAACAAAACCCTAGTTGGGAGAAAGGCTCCACTTTCCCCCCTACTTTTTCCATGTGCCAGGCAACCATTTCTCATGCATGGACTTACTAAACGTGGGAAAGCAATTAATTTCTCATCCCCAAGCCTCATTTCCTATGAATCAAACGGGACCTATATGGATTTAGATGGCATTATAAGGTAAAATTTCTAATTTAGGCTATTACAATCCACCTATGCCAAGATGTGGACCAAGAAAAAAGGAAGAAAAAATAAATGGATTTCAAATGATTCTTTGCATATAGTCATTTCAAATATGTATACAATCTAATGTGGTTATTGTTTTTATAAGCAAAGTTAATCTTGTTGTCAAATTCAAATCATTTATTTCAAATTCATCCATCCAAATAAAAACCTTAGGCCCCGTTTGATTCATGGGAATTCAATTGTTTTCCCATGTTTGGTAAGTCCAGGGATGGGAAATGGTTGCCTGGCACATGGAAAAGTGAAGCCCTCCTTTTAACTTGGGTTTTGTTTTCCCTCCTCATCGGAAAGTTTAGGAAAATGAGCCAACATTCAATGCACAATTTTCATGACTATTTTGTCCCTATGAACAATTTATAATTACAACGTATCATTAAATGTATTTTTTTTTATTTGATTTAATATGGGTATAATTGAAAAATTATACGAACTTTGTTTTCCATTCCTACTCAAAACAAACATGGGAAAGGAAACAAAGTGAAATTACCGGTTACGTTCCCGACATTACCAAACGTGGGAAAGGAATCTTTCATTCTCATTCCTTGAAAAATGACATAGGAAGTGATTTCCCCTCAAATTTATTCTGTGAACCAAACGGGGCAGTGTGTTAGAGTGAAATACTACATAATTGCATTTTCGAAATATTATATTTCTTGTTTTATCCAGACATAATTGCATTTCCAAAGAATTCTATTTCTTCTTTTATCCATATATATCATTGCATTTCTAGAGGTATTCTATTTCTTTTATCCTTGTAGTGATACATTTGAAGTTTCACATTTGGAATGACAGAAATCTTGCATATATAAACTCTTTTAGATGATTGAAATCTTGTCACATCAAAGATTCAGACAAAGGTGTTTGATAGAAGAAAAATGGAGGCAAAGAGAGTTAGGGCTATAGTGATAGTTTCCTTGGTGCTTGGATTGCTCATAGGACAATCCACAGCTTCTAACTTCAAAGACTGCTATGAAGTATGCTTTGCTACATGTTTCCCTGAGAAAAAAGACCCCATCTATTGTGGTGGCCATTGCTTGAGAAAATGCATTTTCCATCCTTCTTCTTTGGACACCCAAACATACCCCAAACACTTCTGCAAGCTTGGGTGTGCTACTTCTTTATGCAACAATATCAGCACCAAAGATAATCATAGTAAGTGAATATTTATATAGATTTGTGTATATGTGCAAGAGTGTGCTTTCATGTTGGTTTATGTGCTAATTATTTTTTATTTTTTGTCAGATGGAGGAAAAGTAGAGACTTGTGTGGATTCTTGCTCAAGGACTTGCACTGCTACTTACAAGGCAGGAAAGCATTAATGTGGCTAAAGTGGTTTATATTTTAGACATGTAATAAAATTTCAGACAAGAAATAAGAACTTTCTCATTATTGTCTCATAAATAATTACATTTATGCCAAATAATTAGTTGTTTAATATATTAAAAAAAGTTCCAAATATCAATGTGGTGGTTGATCTTGAACCCTTTCCACCATCCATCAAATAAAAAGAAAAGAGATATTTAGTGATATACCCATTCTTAGCACTAATATTATAAATAAATCATACACTATTGAATTTTTATAAACAAACCTAAAAAAAACCCAAAAAATGATAGCTGGCCTTAGTGAATTTAATATTAATTATTAAATTACTTTGATGCCCTATTTAGTGTTTTAGGTAATTTTATGAGATTTTGAGGTTGGGCTTGTTTTAAGAAATTAATGACAGTTTTGTAATTTATAAGAAGTTAAAAGCCTCTTTTTTATGTTGTAAATGGGTTTTGAGTGTGTTTCTAAAGTCCATTTCATATAAGGTATTTTTATAATTCGGGCCCCTACATTGGGTATAGTAGTGAATCTCTCAAAAGAAAAAGCAATTTACAAAATTACAAAGTGGAGGTCCAGACGCAAATACTCCAAAGTATTGGGGTCGTAGCACAAAACCACTAAACACAGTACAGCAACAAATACAAAGCAGCTGAGGAAAATCCAAAGCAAAACCCCAATTTCTGTATGGACTTGGTTGGAACAATTCCAGTGCCCTCCAAGTGAAAGAGAAGCTAACAGTAAGTAATTTCAGTCTGCAATTACTTTCTTCCTGCTATTAGGGTTTACCTTTTTTCCCCAAACGCAACGGTAAAACTCAAGAACGCCCATTTCGTTCATCAAGTTTTCTTTTCTTCTCCTATAATTTTCATCGGTGATGCAAGAATTTTCCTTTCTCTGTAATTATCTACATTCCTCTCTCTGTGTTGTGAATTGAAAATTTTAATTGATTTCATGCTGTCTCATACTACATGAACTGCCAAGCCTCAAGATTGTTTAACTTTCTTTGGCTTGTTTGATATGCTTAGAATTTGTAACAATTTGTGAGTAATTCAGTAATGTTATCGTTTGTAGGCATATGTCATGGTGGAGCTTGTGGAAACCGTAATGATTTTTACTGTTAGCCTATCTGGTTACCTATCCATTGTGCACAGCTTTTGATTAGAAGCATCTGGGGCATTTGAGTGGTCATGTCTCATTCGAAAACAAGCCAGGGTGATGGTTCCAATAATGCTGGGAAGCGAAACCTTCCTTCATGGATGAGTTCAAGAGACAATGAGAGTGAGTCTATTGGAAAGAAACCAACTCGGGCTGGTGAATGTGAGGAGAGTGACGAGGGTGCAAAGCCCAGGCTAGCCAAAGGGCGTGGAGGTGCATCCAGTTCGGGAACCACAAAATTTTCCAAACTTATGGTACTGGATAGTATTGAATAAGATTCACCAAGTTGCATTTTCAATTTGTCACGTAACTTGACAATGTTAGGCTAATATCATAGTTGTTATCTGCCCAGGAAGGAGTAGTGTTTGTACTGTCTGGGTTTGTTAATCCTGAGCGCAGCATTCTGCGGTCACAGGCCTTGGAAATGGGAGCAGAATATCAGCCTGACTGGAACTCAGATTGCACTCTCTTGGTTTGTGCATTTCCAAACACCCCAAAGTTTCGACAAGTTGAGGCAGATTGTGGAACTATAGTTTCAAAGGTTCTTATTTTTGTTTCAAATATATACAATTGACTCTTGTATGATATTTAATTTTGCTTCCATATAGAATCATTGTTTTTAGTCAACACTGATGGTTCATAACTTAAGGCAGGCTACAATCAATTAAGTGACAATTTCATGGCCTTCTGACTTTTTTATACAAGCACTTGTTGGTAACTTATGCCCCGTAAAGACAATTTTTAAAGAAAATTGGCTTGAATCTAAAGTAAAACTTCTATGGTATATGCTTTGAACTGTGGCATGCACTGATTACATATTCTGTAGTATTATTATCTTGTCCCAAAAGATAATTTATCTTCAGATATTGACTTGTATTGTTATTTGTTGCTGTAAGTTTAACTTAAGTTAGTATGTTCTCAGTTTTGATATTATGGTTTGATTAGCTTAACATATGCTGTCTTATACAAGTCCAATCTCATGAAAAAAAGGGCAATTAGTTTTCTCTAATAAGCTCAACACTGATGCTTCAGCAATTATTTTAGGAATGGTAATTTAATCTTTGTAATTATCTAATGGTATCTTGTTTGTTCATATTAGGATTGGATATCAGAGTGTTACACACAGAAGAAGCTTGTTGATATTGAAAGCTACCTTATGAATGCTGGAAAACCCTGGCGTAAAAGCAGTGTTTCCCATGACAACAGCCAAGGTAAAGGAATTGTGCGTGTGTGTTGGCATTTAACGTTTTTAGCAAGGGTATCTGTTATATGTGACAATTCTGTACAACAAAATGCATTCTTGTATTCATTTTTCATTTGTTTTAAATTATTTTCATTGTTTATGTTATTGAAGTTTTTAATTCCTCATGTTAAGTTTAACTCCTCAAATCTCATTTAGGATGTCTTGGTTGGTCACCATGTGGTCTTAGATTTTTATTGTTGTTGTATGTACAGTTAATCCATGCTTAAGTGACTGTCTGCAGACAAAAAGGCATCCCAACCTAGAAAATCGAAGAAGCAAGATGGAGATTCACCATCAAAACCAACTGCATCATCAAATCCAAAGGTATTTTTTGACTAGGCTAGCGTTAAAATATCCTATTAATATATAAACAAATGATGTCAAAATGTGTTTTCAGTTTTTCCTTCATCAACTTTTTAGATTTATGGCAGCGGCATTTCTGTATATACCAATGCTGTTATGTTTATTGTGCATATGTTTAGCAGATTAAAGCTTCTAATTCTGTTAAGGAGTGCTTTTCTCCTTCTAAAGTGAAGAAGTGGGCAGTTGATGATTTGAATAAGACAATTTCATGGCTGGAGAGTCAAGAAGAAAAGGTTGTTGGCATTCTACTTTTGTGTGTCTCTGTTTGTGCACTTCCTGAAATTATAATTTTGTTTTTGTATTGTCGACAGTGAGTCTGTTGGTTCTCTTTTTGTTTTGTTTTTTGGTCCACACAGTGCTGGAGTTGAAAACAATCTTTTTTAGATGCTGAAGCTTGTGTAAACACACAATTATAACTTCTGTTGTCTTCTTCTCAACCCATTGATACTAGTGGTTGAGAGGTGTAAAATTTTGTGTTTTTTAAATTTGCCTCTTTCAATTGTATACAAGACTTGCCGTATCTCCTGAATAAAGCTGATCTTTGTTGTGCTCTACTACCTCTTACAGCCAGAGCCAGATGAGATAAACCAAATAGCAGCTGAAGGGATTTTAACTTGTTTACAAGATGCAATAGATTCTCTTGAACAAAAGCAGGTATTCCTACAGAAACACACTTTGGTCTTTTTGAAGTAATTTTAAACTTAGTTCTTGCATACTTGGGTTCCACCTCCACCCGCTCATGTGAAAAAAGAAAGGGAACAGGAACTTAATTTACAGTTGGAAACATTTATCAATTGTTTCCCTTCACCATTTGAAGGGCAGCGACATTATTATTCCATCACATTCTTTGATAGTGAATTAGTCAATGCGGTAAACAAATTTTTTTTGTGTGTGTGTGTGCAGGATGTCCGGCAAATAACTGAGCAATGGAATTTCATTCCTCATGTAGTCGAAGAGTTGGCAAAGCTCGAGGGCACGAGAAATGAGTCTGCGGCAGTATCCAAGGAAGATCTTTGCAGACAGGTAATGGAGTGTAAACGAATTTACGAGGTGGAACTTAAGAATTTAGGTGATGACCTGTCAAAGAAGAAGAAGCCAAAGACTGAAAGACAAGAGAGGGACAGTGGGAGAACTGAAGCCTTATCCAGTGGTACAGCAGGATACGACAGTGATGAAACAATTGAGATGACAGAAGAGGAAATAGACCTTGCATATAAGAATGTTGTTGCTTCTAAGATCCCCTAATGCTGAGTATTTTCTCTCTCTTGAAGATAAATCGACTGTAAATTTTTGGCATAAATTTGTTATTTTTTAAAAAGAAGAGATGAATAGTTTTGCGTAAGTAGTTGTGGTTAAAGCACGAGACTGTTAGTTACATAATCATGAAAATGGAAGCTTAGAAGATCATAACACCCAATATTGCTAATCTAAAAATTCAGATCTACACCCACTGAACAAGGTAATATATGTTGCCTCCAATTGAAGAGGTCGACCAAATTGAATTGAGCAAAGATGGATGATTGCAAGGCGTGGTTTATAGGAGAACCCCTCAATGGTAGGAAACCAAGAAACTAATGCAAATCGTTGTCCAAGCTTTTATTAGTGGTCTTTTGCAGTTAGAGTTCCAATGAACAAAAATGTTGAAGTATGTATTGATTGATTCGACAAAAATTGAATCAAACAACCAAAGAAAATCAATATTTTATGTTTATAGGCAAATCTATATATAAAGGAAGAAAAATCAATGGGGTCTTGCCTACTGGAAAAGGGAATTGACTTGCAGACCAAATGTCTCAGCTTCGAACGCCCATGGCATCAATTGTGTGCGTGTATGTGAGAAACCTCCCTCTCCTCTAGTTTAGACTATCGCTTGTACTAAAAATAAAGAAAGAAAAGTCTTAACCGTTGAAATTTTAAAATTTTAAAAATATACCCTTGATTAACTAAATTAATAAAAGACCACAAATTTTATTTTTCATACAAACGATAATCTACTTTAAACTAATCTAAATTACGAAGAGGAGTATTTGAACTCGGGTGCAAGGTGAAGAGCACATAATTTCATAAGAATAGAGTGGTAAAAGACTAAAAGTGTAAACTCAAAGGTTATGGATGCCCACCATAAGTCCATTGTAATTCCTATCATTATACCTATTATTATAGGGTTGTAAACTATGCACTAAAGACTATATCTATCATTTGTAATTATGCTTTGTAACTCACTACTTAAGGGTTGTAAATGGTGATGTATTTCCTATGCCTATAAATAGTAGGCACTAAATATGAATAAGATACTTTCGAGCCTTGAGCTATTGAGAACTACTCTTACCCCTCCCATACTTTCTCTATTTACTTTTACAGCACAAATCCTCTCCCAAATATCAACTGAGTTATATAGAAGAGAAGAAAGGGTTAAAGAAAAGACAATCCAAATAAACACGTACCACCGTTTCATTCTCTATCTCTCATGAAATCACTACACAAGGCCATACTTATACCAAAGAGAGACTTACCAGGGATGGAGACTGAAGCATTGGTGGAGTTGTGGTATGCTATAGAGGGAGATGCTGACTCAGAGGGCTACGACACAAAACAAGGAAAAATAATTCTCGGTGACTATCTAAGAGATCTAATTTGCTTATTGAAAGATGAAATATCAAATTGTTTTTTCTATAAGTGTACACTTAATGTGTTTGAGAAGCGAGACTATCTCTGATCATCTCTTTCAGAAACGAGACTATCCCTTATCACGCCTTTCGTGATCACAAGGGACTGTAGGGATATAACTAGATCGTCAGGGGTTCTAGTTTATTTACTAAGCAAATCCGAGTTTGAAGAATCTTTGAGCAAAGTTTTCTTACCCTAAGCAATACTTGTGTTATTTCATACTATTACTACTATTAGTATTTTGGTATTTTGCTTCTAATATGTGAAAGCTTTTGTACCTCCTCTTCAGAGATGACAAAATGGGAAGATAAGACCATTCCGGAACAATGGCATGCAAGAAATCGTTCCATAAGAACAACATGTTTTATGTACAAAAGAGTGTTCCAGAAGAATGACTTACATTATGTACAAAATATCGTTCCAGAAGAATGACTTGGATTATATACAAAAGACCATTCTAGGTGGCTTGAATTATTTTTAAAATTGAAAATAACTACAAGTATCTAGTAGGGGTTAAATTCTATTTCATGGACATTGCAATTCTGCAAGCCTCTATCTGCAAGAACAATCAACTTTTAATTTACTGCCATATTTAATTTAATTATTCTATTTCTTGTTTAATTAAATTATTAGAATAATATTGATTGTTGTCCCTCCATAGGCAAACATTCCCACAAAAAAAAAAAAATTTGAATTCTCAGATTGATTTACTGTGAAATTTCTCTCTCTTCAATATCCGCTTTGAATATGTTGAAACTAGCCAATTAATATCAATAAAGTATAAACTAATGCAACTAGGAGGGTTTTAAAAAAAATAATATATCTATACTACAGTATTTCTTTATTGTAAATAGTATAGTCCCGCGGCTATACTTTGGGTTGCCTTTTTGCCCTGTTAGCCGAACGGCTTGACAGTAGTAATTTTTTTTTAAAATAGTATAGCCGACCGGCTATACTCTTCATATATATACTGGGATCCTTTTTTTTTTAATAATAATTTTTTTCCCCGATTTTATTTTATTGATAAGAGTAGTTTAGAGCATTATCCATTACTATTAGGCCATTATCCGAGTCTCTATTTTTCCTTTTAATTTTTGTTTACTTTGCCAAAGTTATTACACACAAAATTCACATATTGTATACATAATTTTCACATATTATTGAATTAAAATAATATATATTAAAAAAATAAAAAAATTATATTAAAAAAATGTAAATAATTTTCACCTATTTTTGGTGTATATATCAAAATCTTCCTCAAAATTCACTTCAAATTTCTCCTGAGTTTTTTGTTTTGTTTTTGGTTTCTCACATTAGGAGTCATCAAAAAAGTGTTTGGTTTATGAGCTTTGAGCATAGTCCCGATTTGTTTACTAGTAGGTGTCCCTGAGTTTTATTTTGGGGCTAAGCCCCTGCTATATTATATTTTAGTGTAGTTGGCTTGATACAAGTCATAATGTATGACTCTCGTATTGGAGAAAAATAATAATAATTTATAATTCAAATATAACTGGTCAATTTCTAACTGCATCGACGTATTTTGAGTTTAAACTTCATACCTTAAGGTCCATTGGGCCTATGTGATTAAGGTGAGAACAATATCGGTGCATGCTTAGAATTAATAGTGGGCTTTAAGGGCCATGACATAACACCAAAACATTATCCATCAAACTTCTACTAAATTTCCCTCCAACAGAATGGGATGTGCTTTGATTTGTTTTCTCTCTTCTCTCAATATTGTTATTTATTGTGTTTGGCTAACGTTTGTAATCTTAGATTAGGGAGGTTGGAAAAATATACACAGTAATCCCCCTGTATATATATATATATATATATATATATATACTTTTCCATTATCATACAAATTTGGTTGTACATGTATATCATGGCGACCCTTACTCATCGGTGTGAGTTTTAATTGGTGCAGCACAATTACAATCGCAGCAATAGCCTGGTGGGGGAGGTGCGCAGCATACACAATCAGGACATATAGGAGTTGTATCTGAAACAAAATACAAAATCAACATGTAATCCCCTAAATACCAAAAGCTTGCATGGTTAAAAACGGAGCAGCTGGCCAGTATAGTAAAATTGGTGGTGGAATTATTTACCTGGAAAAGTGAATCGAGCTGCCTCAGAGGTCAAAATAGGAGAGAGTACCATGGCAAAGATGAAGAGGGTCACCAGAGCAGACCTCATACACTCACCTGCCATTAATATTAGCTAGAGAAAAAGAAAATAACAAAAACTTGCTTTGCTGATCTGTATATATAGATTTCAATGGTCTGAGATGGCGTCATTTGAATTGGAGGGTTGATTTTTCTACTACTTTGATTTTGGGTTGCAATTGGACGTTGCTGCAACTTGTATTTTGACATTCTACTATAATTTTTTTCTTTCTTCCAGAAAGAATTCCACCATTTGTGAGGGAAGACTTGAACCTCGACTTTTGTTCAATTTTTTTAAATATCATAATTGACTTGTCAACTCCTTAAAAAGATGAGAGAAATTCAGGGAGGCAAAAGTTGACGAAGAGATATAGAGCTTCATTATTTATGTGCTAATTAAGCCACCCAAATTGACAAAGAGTCCTACAGGCCATCTTCCTATGTCCCATCCCATGCTTATAGAAATAATGTTTCACTTGTTTTAGCCACAAGTCTAGTACTTTTGACTTTGCCACCCATGAAAATGTGACCAATTTTTGTGCAAATATCGGAATATACTTTTTATTATTATTATTATTATTATTATTATTTTTTGTCATTCGCTAGAGAGGGGGAGGAGGAGTTTTATATTAGGTTATCTCAAGATTTTCTCCTACGTTAATCTATCTTAACGCCTAGGCGCTAGGTGCTAGGTGGGCCTTTTTTTATATTTATAATTTTTTATAAGGATACATCCCTTTTTTATATAATTTTTTTCCCCGATTTTCTTTTATCAATAAGAGTAGTTTAGGTCATTAGTCGAGCCTCTATTGTCCCCTTTGATTTTTTCACTTTGCCAAAGTTATTACCCATATAAAAAATTTAGCATTTTCACGTTTAATACTTGTATTATACACGTAGGTGCCTTTTTTTTTTTTCAATAATACATTTGTTTTATGTACATGTCTTGGGCTCTATGATTTAAATTAAACCCGATTAGTTAATAATTAACTAATTATTTGAATTATTCTTATAATTCAAAAGAACTACAAGCACTAAGTATAGGATAATGTTTGTACCATATTTGGAAAATGGACCAAATTTGGTTTATTTTTTAAATGAAGTTACATGAGGCCCAGGCCCAGTTTCCTTCTTTTGAAATTAACAAAAAGGGCTTTTTCGTATTTGGGCTGTAAATTGGTGAAATCCCCTCAAATGCCCATACCTAAAAAAGCCTCAGCCTTAAACGTTAAATTTAGGAAAGTTAGTAACCGTTACTGATTTGTACCACTTTGCAAAACCTAAGTGAAGGTGTCGTATAGCAGTGTAGCTCGGAAGTCCGAGTGTCGTATCCACAGAGAGTGGTGTAAAGAAAATAACATAGTTAAAAAAGAACAATTGCGATTGAGAAGTAGATTTAAGCAAGATTTGATTTAAAGAAAATTTAATTGATTAAAACACTAAGGCATTGGGGTTCCACTTTTAAAATAAGCATGCATCTCTTATTAATTTGATCCACAAAATATTATCCATTGTAGTTGTTCAAAAATAATTAAAGCTCTTTTTAATTTCCTTTAGAAGTATTCTAAGTAAATTTGTACCATTGACAACAAACTATCAAAAAATAATCTTCTTCGAAATTATATTAATCTTAGTAATTATCTCCTCTTTTAAGAGCATGAAAGTTTTTACTACACAATGGAAAAAAAATGATTGAACCCATGAAATAGATTATCAAACATTCATCAATTAATTAAAAAGAAAAACTACAAATTCCATTTGAACAAAACAACAAATTCACATTAAAGCTTAAGTTTGGATCAAACTAATAATTACATACTCATATTAAAAGCTTTCTCCCTAGCTAGGCTAGGGAGTTAGTTTCCCATAAAATAAAACTAAAGAAATTAAAACTAGAAGAATTGGAGGAAGGAGAGAGAGCTCAAGAGAAGATTGTGAGCTTGGTGTGTGTTTTGAAGCTTGAAGACTTCTCTATTTATAGGGCTAAGAAGGAGAAACATCATGATGGATTCCAACACCACCATTCATATTTTAATGCAATACCTAACTCCCACTTCATCTTGCCTATGAATTGACTTTGAATTTGAGCTTCTTTGGAGTGGATGACACCTCACAAGCATGTGAATTCAATTTCTTCTTGTTTGCTTCCATCCCATACTTCTTTTCCTTTCTTCTTTTGGCATGGGTGTGGCACTTCATGCATTCTTTTCTTCTTATGCTAGTTGCACTTCTTCCTTCATCATCATTGCTTCATGGATATGTTGAAGTTCTTTAATTGGACACTAGCATATTATCTTTGGGTGGCACACTTCTTGGCATGCAAATTGAGTTGGTTTTCACAACACACAAGCTTACATAGGAAGTCATTGATCAAAGTTAATAACATTAAACCAATTTGACCAATTAAAAATATAAATGCATAAGATTATTTAATTAACCATTATAATTGCTTTTAAAATTAAATGTTAAGGGAAATAAACATGTATTATTGTAATATTATAAGTTACCAATTGATTCACATGACTTTGTGAAGACAGGTTTTCGCCATTAATAATGATTTGACCGCCGTCTCTCAGCAAGAAAGAAGGCTGGCAAATTTACCCCAAAACCAAGAGGAACCGTCTTCCGAGTGGTTTTTCAGCTGTAAAAGGATGACAAATCATAGGGATATCCCTTGAAACCGGTGTTTTTATCTGAGATATCCTTTCTCCTAGCTATGGATCGACTCACGATGACAAATTGGCAGTTGACTTTGGACAACACTCAAGTGTTATCTTCCAGCCTTCACTGTCATTGTTAAAGAATTTACCCCTATAAATATAGAGGTTTAACAACAACACTTGGGGGCCCTCTCTCCAACATCAGACGTGACGTCTTGTAAACACTTGAACAAAACTTCAAGATTTTCAAACAGCCAATTTGCTGCCCTGATAACCATTTGACAACTCCTGCGTTTATTTTTATTGTTCTGCCACCTTCATGGTATGATTCTTGTTTAAATAGTCACTCTACTTTCCTTCTAAACAGCTTAAACATGTACATATTAGATAAGAGAAATCTCCAATCTCTTTAATATTGTAACTCGTTCTTTAAAAACAACAAAATGGAGACATTTTTCGTTCTAACTTGTTATCATGTCGGAGCTGGATAGAGAAATCTCCAACTTCTAGAACTCTATTCTCTCCGCAATTTACCTTAATCATACTTTACATTCCTGCCATTTATCTTTCTCGTATCTTACTTTCCTGCATTTTTTTATTTTTGAATCTTTTGTACAACTGTTCATTACTAGACAAGCCCATAATGAGGGTTCTAGGTCATAATAGGGCTTCATATGCTCGAAAACAAGGGTTTGTCAAGGCCCGAATCATACCATTGGGCCCGAATTAATAAGTCCTAACCCAATTTGGGGTTATCTCGAACCCGAATTAGGTTTTTGAGCCCAATCATGGGAGCATTGACCCTAACATTGGTTTTTCTGTTTGGCTAGGTACTGTTTGCATTTGCCAAGCTATAGACGCACAATTGAAAGAATATTGAAGTCCATTTAATTGAGGCATAGAAAAGAACTCATCCGAGCCAGTACCCTCTTGGAGCACAATGGCTTGATTAGAGGTCCAGAACAAGCGCAAATCTACCAAACAAAACATTCTACATCACATATACCAGGTCTATTGGGTTGGTATCATCCCCAATAGTGGCATGCCTACGCAAACTATGATCAGGCAAGAAGAAGCAAGCCATCAGGGCCCAGCCCATGCTTGCCCGCTTTTCTCAACCTGATCCAACTTTCAATTTTGCTTGAAATTGAACTAGTCATCTCATAAGCCAGAGATCGATTTGGGGTATTGGTGTGGACCCAACCTCTTCCTCTCTCTCCCACTTCGTTCCCAAAAAGAATCGACTTGGAAGAACAAGGAAAAAAAGGACCAACACTTGGAGAGGCCGAAATATGCCCTTATGACGTTGGTTTCCACCATTTGTTCGACGAAATGCCCCAAAGAGGCTTTGCTACAGCAACTGCACATAGGACATAAAGATCCTTTGATATATCTCTCTCTATATATATTGTTTAAGGACAAGGATACGGTGGAGAGCCAAAGCAAATCTGATTCCCTCTCAGGCTTCTTTTGGCTGCCACACGTTTTGTGTAAAATCTCCATCACATCAAATTTTTTTAAAAAGCTCAAACTCATTGAATTTTTTATTTTTATTTTATTTTAAATTTGGAATAAGTACGTAGACTATGGAGTTAATAATTTGGAATAATATTATTCAAGGGTAAATTATTCAAATGGTCCTCAAATGTATACCCGATTTACATTTTGGTCCCCCAATTAAATTATTCATTCAAATGGTCCATCAACTCTATATTAATCGCTCTATTGATCCTACCGTTACATTATGTTAATGTTGCCGTCAAATATAAGGGTAAAACCGTCCATAACCGTCCTATGTTCCCCAAAATGGTGATACATAAGTGATAAAGTGGTGATACATAGGTCAAAAGTCTTATTTACCCCCACAAATGTAGTATATGCTGCTCACATGACTAAATTTAGCAGAAAATATAACGGTAGGACCAAAGCGCCAATTAATAAAGAGTTGGTGGACCATTTGAACGAATAATTTAGTTTATGGAGCAAAATGTAAATCGGGTACAAATTTGAGAACCATTTGAGTAATTTACCCTATTATTCGAAGACACCCTCTTCCCTATACAAGAACAAGTTGAAGGAGAAGAAAAAACAAATCCTCTCACGTGCACATGCAGCAGAACTAACCCAACATCAATAGTCTTATTTCCTTATACCCACCCCCACGTACTTCATATTAACTATATGCGGTTTCTTTTTCTTAATTTCTGTTTTTTTTTTGGGTGGAATTTTGCTCAATGCGCATGGTAGAAAGAATTAACCCAACTTTATATTTTTATTATCTTTGATGCACATCTATCTTTTTGTATTGTTGATTCTTCATGAAGTTCAAGAAGGGCTGAGGGTTATTAGCAGAATTGTAGTTAGTGCGTTGGATTTTTAGCTGATAAAAACAAAATCAGAACTTATTTAGCTGATGTGGTATATTATAAGTCATTGGATTTTTTAAACTCATAATCCGTTAAATCTACGTGGTCCTTTCAAATTTTATAAATCTTGATATAAATATTTTAAAGGGTAAATTACTCAAATGGTCCTCAAACTTATACATGATTTACATTTTGGTCCCTCAACTAATTATTCGTTCAAATGGTCCATCAACTCTATATTATTCGCTCCAGTGGTTCTATCGTCTAATTTTCTGTTAGATTTAACCTAATTTTAAGGTAAATAATGATCAATTTGCCCTCATATTTAACATAAATATTGACAAAATGTAACGGTAGGACCAATGAAGCGAATAATATAGAGTTGATGAACCATTTGAATGAATAATTTAATTGAGGGACCAAAATGTAAATTGAGAATAAAAAATCGATAGATAAGGATTATTTACTGTAGACGTCCCTGAACTTGGCCCCCAGTTGCAATTGTGTCCATGAACTTTTTTTTTTTCAATTACATCCTTTAACTGGACAAATAGTTGCAGGATCCTACCGTCCAACTCTAACAATTTGTCCGTCAAAATGAGGGGTAATAGGGTCCTTTCGAGTATGAAGAAAAAAACTGAAAAAAGTGAAAAAATAAATAAATTAAAAAAATAAATAAACTTCAAAATAAAAAGTAAAAATAAAGTGTGCACAATCCGTTCCCTCAAGCTTACTATCAAGAGACATGGATTAGCAGTCACAGATCTAGCAAGGTCCTCCCTTGAAACTCCAACAGAGCTGAAAAACAAAAGCTTGGGAGAAAGGGTTTTCTCGGGACAAGATGAAAGAACTCTTGGGCAAATATGAATAATAACGCGCGAAAGATGAAAGAACTCTTTGTTTGACGCATAATTTCCATCCCAACCGTTCCTTGTCCGATAATAACATCTGGGTGATCAAAAGGAGGTATGAAGCTCCTTCCCTCCTCTTGAGCCTGCTTCTTAGCATAAGTTTGAGCCTCATCATAGGAATCCCCTATAAGAATAACCGTGGCGCCCAATCTCTCAACAGATTTCCATTGCAAACAAGCAATACAAAATTCCACAACATTCAATAAGCCAAACCCACAAATTAGAATTGTGAAATTAAGCTCCAAAATGAAAAAAAAAATGAAAAGAAGGAAAAGAAAAGAAAAAAAAAGTGTACCTTAATTTCTGGTGTGGTTACAGGCATTGCAATCACAGCACTGCAATTCAACTCCTTAGCAGCCAAGGCTACTCCTTGGGCATGGTTTCCAGTTGAGGAGCAAATAACCCCTCGATCCAGTTGCTCCCTCGGAAGCTTTGGCATCATGTTATAAGCTCCCCGAAGCTTGAATGAGAAGACCTGCAAATTCAACAAAAAAATTTCTGTCGAAAATCCCCAATTTTTCCAATCCAAATTATTCAATTGAACACTTGGAACAACACTTACAGGCTGCAAGTCCTCTTTTTCATCCAAACTCTCACTCCCAATTGCTCTGACAGCTTCGTGGCCAATTCTAAAGGTGATTCGATGGCCATGTCATACACCTTCGACGACAGTGTGTTCGTCAAGTACTACATGGCATCAACAATGTTCCTGTTGTTGTTTTCGTTGGTGACAGTAAGGTCGGGTACGACTCCGAGGAAGCCAAGCGGGTACTGGAGCAAATCCCCCGAGACCCGATTGGGAGGCGGAGATGGCGTCGTTCTGGTCTTGAAGGAAGCAGAAGAGGTGGAGGGTTTGACGGAAACCTGGCGGTCGGTCGGGAAAGCGTGGCAGAAACGAAGGGCTTGATCGGACGGCGGGTGCTGAGCTTCTGGGGCCCATTGGGGAGGTGAGACTGGAGGCGTTGTGACCGGAGAAGTAGGGAAAAGGCTGGGCTTACGTGGAGGGCCTCCATTGGTTAATTGGTTGGAAATGACGGCAGTTTTTTGCGAGGAAGGAGTTGGAGGTTTTCTGGGTTTTACTTTTACTTTCTAATTTTAGTCACGCAGACTCACCGTTAAGCTCTTTCGAAGGGCCAATGAGAAAATGACACGTATAGTAAAGGTGGATGGCTATTGGTCTGTGACGCAGATGTAGGTGAGACTTGAAATGACGTTTTTACCCCTCATTTTGATGGACAAATTGACAGAGTTGGACGGTAGGACCCAATTGCAACTATTTGTCCAGTTAAAGGATGTAATTGGCAAAAAAAAAAAGTTCACGGACCTAATTGCAACTAGTTGCCAAGTTCAAGGACGTCTACAATAAATAACCCTAAAATCCTATAAGTCATTAGATCAATTAAACTTTTTTATATCCCTAAATAGTTTTTAAAATCCCAATTGAATACACCCGATTGTTCGAGCATCGATTTTTTGGGGTAAATTACTGAAATAGTCCTCAAATTTATACCAAATTTACATTTTGGTCCATAAACTAAATTATTCGCTTAAATGGTCCACCAACTCTTTATTAATCGGTGCTTTGGTCGTACCGTTACATTTTCTGTTAAATTTAGTCATGTGAGCACCACATGCTACATTTGTGGGGATAGATAAGACTTTTGACATATGTATCACCTCTTTATCACCACTGTATCACCACTTTATCACCTATGTATCACCACTTTATCACCTATTTGTGGAACATAAGACGGTTATGGATGGTTTTACCCTTACATTTGACGACAACATTAACTTAATGTAATGGTAGGATCAATAGAGCGATTAATATAGAGTTGATGGACTATTTGAATGAATAATTTAATTGAGGGACCAAAATGTAAATCGGGTATAAGTTTTACCATAACATTCCTCCACCAACTCTTTATTAATCGGCGCTTTGGTCCTACCGTTACATTTTCTGTTAAATTTAGTCATGTGAGCATCACATGCTATATTTGTAGGGATAAATAAAACTTTTGACCTATGTATCACCTCTTTATTACTACTTTATCACCACTGTATTAGCACTTTATCACCTATGTATCACCACTTTATCACCTATTTGGGGAACATAGGACGGTTATGGACAGTTTTACCCTTACATTTGACGACAACATTAACATAATGCAACGGTAGGATCAATGGAGGGATTAATATAGAGTTGATGGACAATTTGAATGAATAATTTAATTGAGGGACCAAAATATAAAGCGGATATAAGTTTGAGGACCATTTGAGTAATTTACCCATTTTTTTCATTCTCAGTCTTTCTCAGTCTCAATCTGTCTTCCTAAACCCTAAACCCTAAACCTTCTCTCTCAGTCTCAACCTCTTCTCCTTATATCCGCCCCGAATTTTTCTCGATTTTTCTATCACTCACTCACTCTCTCTCTCTCTCTCTCTCTCGCTCTCTCTCTCATCTCTCAGTTCTCTTTCTCTCTCTCTCTCTCATTCTTTGTCTCTCTCTCTCTCTCTCTCTCTCTCTCTCTCTCTCTCTCTCTCTCTCTCTGTGTCACCACCGCCATCGATTTTTGTCTCTTTAAGGTAATATCTTGAAACCCCAATTCAAAAATTTAGGGCTTTGACAAATTCTGTTAATTGTAATTATTTTGTCCAACTCTGTTGTGATTTTTCTGGACATAATTGATTTTGAAGGCTAAGGAAAGGATTGGCTTGCTGGTTGTGTTTATGGTAATTTTATGTATTTTTTGATTGCTGCTTTATTATTTTTAGTTCTTGGTTAGATGACAGCCATAAATTGTGGCTGTGTTTTTGGTTAATTCTATTGTTTTATTTGTTCTGGTTGCTGCTTTATTTGTAGTTTACGGAAATTTAGGGGGGTGCATTCAATTGTGATTTTAATGGATTGTTTTGAAGCTTAAAAGTACGGTGGTATTCAATTAGGATTTTCAAGTAATCAATAAAAATATGGTGGTATTCAATTAAGATTTTTAAATAATCAATACAAGTTCGGTGGTATTCAATTAGGACTTTTAAAAGATAAGAAAAAGTATCATGGTATTCAAAAACTTACCGATTTTGAGGTATTTCATTAAATGATGTATTGTGTGAGACTTTTGAGTGTGTGTTAATCACATAACAAATCTCATCTTCCTATGCATGATTCTCATATATGCTCTCTTTTTTTTTTTCCCACTATTCGACTGTACATAAAAAAAAAAACTTTTCATAATAGAGACGATAAGGAAACATTAACAAGAAAGACGATATTGCCTCTCCTGGAGCTAATGGGCATTTTCCAATAGCTTTGCTTTCCTTGTAGACAAGCTTATTTGGAGCAAAATTATATTTTCGATACTCTATTTTTAGAATCTCCTGCTCATTGTAGACATTTCCTTGCAAGGAGTTGCAGCCCTCCACAACTCTGCCGGTGTGCTCACAAGTTGCTTGATCTAATGCCTCAAAGAGGCTTTATATATATATATATATATATATATATATATTTTATGCATAGCTGCTGCGCATACATCATACATGGTTAAATATTTTTTCTAATTCCCTATCTCAAAATGTTTGGGACCAGGATAAAACAAAAAAAGAAAAAAGAAAGAAGAAGCCTTACCCACAATCTAGAAGAAACGTTGATAAGGTACAAGGTGTTTTTTCACTCCACAGTTTTGGTCCAAGCTTTGACAAAAATTAGGAGTAGTCATGGGGTTGGACTAGGAGTTTTCACTATGTTTCTTTATTTTGTATTTATGGTGCTATATGTTTTGCATTAGGTGTTGATGGTTTTGGATGTAGCTTCTAGCTTCTAGCCTCTGCTTATGCTTTTGTATTTCTATTGTTGGTTTCTCAGTTGTGTTGTTTTTCTTTAATGTATTCATTCTGGCCATATATGGCTATATTGGGAGTTACATTGTTAATGTCGGTATACTCTCCCTGGACTAACCATTGATGGTTACTATGCCTCCATCTTTGTATTAACCCTAAAAATTGGGTACATTCCTTCAGGTTATGTATTTAGGTGAATGATGATGGGTAATTGTCACATTGCGAGATCGGCTCCACCGTAGCACGATATTGTCCATTTTGGGACCCCTTCTCTGCCCTCACGGTTTTGTTTCTGGGAACTCACGAGCAACTTCCTAGTGAGTCACCCATTCTAGGATTGCTCTAGCCTCAACTCGTTTAACTTCGGAGTTCTTATCACTCCAAAGCCAATGAGCTCCCAAAAGGCATTGTGCTAGATAGAGGCAGGTATGTACATATAAATCACATCACCCCTTCTCCGTTGGTCGATGTGGGATGTTACAATCCACCCCTCTTATGAGCCCGACGTCCTCGTCAGCACACTCACACTACACGGCAGAGTGGCTCTGATACCA
The DNA here is from genome assembly GCF_000346465.2 of Prunus persica. Classification (NCBI taxonomy): domain Eukaryota; kingdom Viridiplantae; phylum Streptophyta; class Magnoliopsida; order Rosales; family Rosaceae; genus Prunus; species Prunus persica. The sequence goes on from NC_034011.1 coordinate 5,346,270, forward strand.
AATTGTCACATTCTGAGATCGCTCTGCTGTAGTACGATATTGTCCGCTTTGGGCCCCCCTTTATGCCCTCACGGTTTTGTTTCTGGAAACTCACGAGGAACTTCCTAATGGGTCACCCGTTTCGAGATTGGTCTAGCCTCAACTCGCTTAACTTCGGAGTTCACATGACTTCGAAGCCAGTGAGCTCCCAAAAGGCCTCGTGCTAGGTGGAGGCGGGCATGTACATATAAGGCAAATCACCTCCTCTTCGTTGGTCGATGTGAGATGTTACAGTGATATCAAGCTTGTATAGAAATATAAGTAAAATCATGTAATTGCAATCTATTAAAATCATAAATAAAATCCTAAGTGAATTAAAATCATAAGTAAAATCATATAATTACAACAATCCCGATCTCTTGAACCACAGGAGTTCAAGAGATTGTGGTCACCCACCGTTGGATATTAATTCAATGGTTCAAAAAAGTTGTTTAAAAGGAATGCAAGAGTGAGTAAACCGTTGAATTTACATCCAATGGTGAGTGATCACAGATCTCTTAGGGCATGTTTGGTAGGCCTCACTCCCTTGGACTGTGCTAAATAGGGCTTGAAGCCCATGTTTGGTAAAACAAAGGATTAAGTTAAATGGGATTATGGAGTCCAACAGTAAAAAAACCTCCTCACTCGCTCTCTTTATACAGAGAGCCTAAAATTCGGTTCTCAAAATAAGCCCTTCGCTGAATTGAGAACACGCGACTCTGCCTCTCTCTCTCTCTCTCTCATTCGCGACTCTGCCTCTCTCTCTCGTTCTCGTTCGCAACTCCGGCTCTCTCTCTCTCTCTCGTTTCGCGACTCCGGCTCTCTCGTTCGCGACTCCGGCTCTCTTTCTCATATGTTCTCTCTCTCTGCCACATTTTTCAAAGGTAATTTTTTATGGGTATTGCTTTTTCTTTGGGAGTTATTGAGAAATTTCATTGTTAGGTTGTTATTTTCTATCTATCCTCTGTTTGGTTGCTGGGAATTTTAGGCAAGAAAAAGGGAAAATCTTCCATTTTTGTGTTTTATGCTGTTATAGATTATATAATAATTAGTGGTTTCACTTAAGTTAAGCGGATAATGGAAATCGAATTAAAAAATTTAGCTGCATGTGTCATTTTAGATTCAATTTCTGAGCAACCAAATAGTGCATTAGGGTTTGAATGTGGATCTGTGTATCTCTGTGAAAAATTTGCTTCACTTTTGCTATAGTATTTCTATGTTTTGCTGCTTCACTTTTGCTGTAGTATTTTTGTGAGAAATTTCCTTGTTTTGGATTGCAATTCAAAAACTATACTATTTCTAAAAATGGACATCCATTTTAGAAATTAGAGTTGTATCCTGATTTTTTTAAGTTAAACTTCTGTTTAGCAAGGCATATTGGCTTGTTTGGATCTGTGTGGGTTTAAATGTTTCAATTGTTTCCATTGTTTGGATCAGTCAGCCAAGTACTTGTTTCCTCTGTTATATTGCAGTTTTTGGATCATATTGGATTATTACAGTGAAGCTATTTATGCTTGGTTGTAGAGGTGCTTTGTTGTCACTGCTTGAATCATTGAATGGGCTTAAAGGCCAAGTTGGTTAGTGAAATTTTAGTTTCTCCATTGCTCTATTTGGCATAGTAAAATCACTTACTCAAAAACCTACCTAGCTCTATATTTGGTTCACTAATTACTAGTCATGCCTAACACTAGTCTGCAGATCATGATGTTTTGTTTTTCTGGTGTTCCTGTGAACTTCTTGGGCACTCTTGTTTTTGTTCTTCTGTATTTTTTGCTTTTCCTGGTATAAAAGTTCTTTTTTTTTATTTTTTATTTTATAAATAAAATGAAGTTGGATCATGGTATTCAAACAGGACTTGTTGGAGGCACACCTATTGTAAGGATATCATCAGAGGCATATTGTGGATGGTGAGTGGTCGCTATCACTATTGTTTGATTACACATGGGCTAAGAATCTTGTTCTGTTAATAACATTGTTCTGTTTAGATTCAAAGATTTTGTTTTGTTATTCTTAGGGTTGAAAATTTACCTCATTGACCCTATAATAATTTTGTTTTTGGAGTTGTATTCCTTTTTTTTTGGTAATCTGATTATGGAATGCGGATATTATTGCAATGCCTTGTTGAGAATTGCTTGTCAGTTGAGCGATTGCAGGTATGGTTATGCAAATTGTGTTATAATATTAAACTGAATTATTGATCTCTAATCTACAATTGATTTTGAGTATGACTGAAAAGATTATTGAGCAATTAGTGTCTGGATGGTTGTGTTATAATATGAAATCTGATTTTTTGTTAATGAACTGCTCAAGAATATGATTTTTCATATATGGATTTTGGAAAATTGTTGTGTTGGTTGAGTTATACAATGAAATCTCAATTTTATCTTGAGTATAAATTGCTCGCCAATATGATTTTGCAAATATGTATATTGGGCGATTTGAAGTGATATCTTATGCAAATTTAGTACCTTACACTTTTTAATCTTATGTTCATATTCCTGTTGTTTATGTTTCCATTTTATATGCTCTTTTCATGTTTATTTCAATATGTGAGACTTATGAAACGGAAGGACACCTACACCAAAACGCAATTGGATAAAGTTCGAGATGAATGAGCAAGTCAAGTCATATATTAGAGTGGCTTTTTGTTTGAAATAAGCATTCTCCCTTCATTTTAAATGTATTTTTGTTGCTAGTATGTTGCTTAAAGACAAGTATGGATCATATGTGGGGTTGAAAAATTTATGATTTATGGAAGTGTTGGATATATATTTGATGTATGGATGTATTTAAATTTATATATGGTTTTTAATGTGCAATGGGCAACACTACATGATATTGTTCATAACAACCTCAATTTTGCACAAACAAATAAAATTTAAAATTTAAAATAACAACAATACTCATAAGACAACTGAGTGGTGGTCGGTGGTTATTATTGATATATAAATCAAATTCTTTGTGTTTGCATACAAGTAAAGACTTAATTATACATAAACTCGATGAAATTTATAACCTTAATAACAAACAAAAAGTCTTTAGTTTGGAGGAAAAGAAATGTACATGTGAGTTTGGTAATTATAATAACAAAAAAAAAAAACTTACATTTAATTATTTTTAAATTATTTTTAAATTTTAAAAAAAATAATTTTTTAGTCCGACACAGCACCAAACATAGGTTTTCACTATTTTTACAATCCAGCTTCTTAGTCCGACGCAGCACCAAACGTAGGTCAGTACTTAATCCAGCTTAGGCCAATCCGAGCTAATCCTAGACAGTCCTAGGATTTAGTCCAGTCCATGACAGTCCGCCGTGCCAGAGATCAAGACTACCAGTAGGATTTAGCCTTGTAGTGCAAGAGATCAAGACTGATAATTACAAATCCGGCTTAAATCCATTACATTAAAATCATGTAATTACAATCTATTAAAATCTCAATTAAATACACCCCTTATATTTGGTAAATTTATTTATAAGTCTTTAACTTGTTGTATATGTATATATAATTAATTTTTATAATCGTTTTTATATATAAATTTACCACGGGTCCTCTGTTTATTGGGTAAAATGTACCACGGGTCCACCGTTTTTATATTTGTTTATGAGGTTGATTGAGACTTTGCTGCTGCGGTTTAGGGTTTAGGCCTAATCGTTCATTCTCCAACAGCTCCGCCAACGAAAAGCCTTCTTCTTCATCTTTTTCTGCAGTTTCTCAATTCAACATGGCAACCCCATCACAAGCTCAGGCCGTCAAGTCGCTCAACAAATCCCCAGGACGCCGTCGTTTTGTCGTAAGCTCATTCTGAAGCTTCTCGCTCTTTGTTCTTTTTAAAGAATTTCATGATGATATTTGGTGGGTTTTTATGTGCAGTTCAAGAGCTTCTCTCAGAGACTTGAAGAAGTTGAAGTCGATGTATTCCGAAGCCTTGATAAAGTTAAATCAGAGCCGCAAGCGGGCTCTACGTTTTTCCGGGACTGCCTCGTAGAATGGAGGGTATGTGTCTATTTTTCATAAGATTTTTCTCCAATTTTTAAGCTTTTGTTGTTTTTTCTTTTCTTGTTTGTGATTGTTGGTGCTGATTTTTGTTGTAGGAATTGAACACGGCTGAGGATTTCATCGCTTTCTATGAGCAAATGACGCCATTGGTCCAAACATTGCCTTTGGTGTTGTTGCATAAGGAAACCATAATCTCAGAACTCCTTTCTAGATTACAGATGAAAGCAAGGTTGTCGCTTGAACCCATTCTCAGGTATGGTAACTTATTTGATGCCAACCCTTTTGAGATATCTGATTGTATCTTTGGAGTTTTTAATTTCTGAGAGTGGAGCTTTTTTTTGTCATTTTCAAATTATCTATGTTTGTGAGCAGGTTAATTGCAGTCCTGTGTAGAGATCTCCTAGAGGACTTTATCCCGTGAGTTTCCTCAGCCTTTAGAATGAATTTAATTTATAGCTGCTGGTGGTTTGTTGTTTTTACTTCCTTAATTGGTCATGATGTCTGTTGGTTATTCGAGACGGCCCTTTCAGTCTCTTGAAGAATTACATCATGACCCTTTGCTCTAGTTGCACGTAATTTTTTTTTTTTTTTTTCACTTGTGTGGGTTTCTGCCAGGTTCTTGCCAAGGATTGCTGACTCTCTAGTGTCTCTCCTCGAATGTGGTGCCGATAGGGAGCCAGAGGCCATTGAGCAGGTCCAATTTTATTTTTGTTTATTTCCTCATTTTTCTTATTGGGGTTTACATGTAATTTTACATTAACTCACAGTTTGCGGTGTTTTTGTATGCAGATCTTCACATCTTGGTCATCTATTATGATGTACTTGCAAAAATATCTTGTACAAAAGCTTGTGCATGTTCTAAAGTAAGTACTTGGTATCATTTTTATTCTTTTGATTTTCAATGTGTTAAAGCAAACTGGAGGCTTTTATTTTAGACAAAATAAGCCCTTTTTAACTTTCCTGGATTCTCTACTGTTAAGTGGATCCTAAGGTGCTCAGTCTAGTGAACTTATTTTTATCTGTTTAATTTGTATTTTATGTAGAATGCATCGATATGTTAAATGAAATATTAATGGTTGATCTTATTGCAGTAAGTAATATTTTTGGGAGTTCTATTGATTTTGTTTCTCTTACTTTAGAACGTGCACAAGATTTTGTACAAAATAAGCCCTTTTTAACTTTCAGAAAGATGATAAGAATATTCCTGTGACAAATTTCTGGTTTATTAAAAAAAAAAAAAGCCAATCAGGCTTAAATAGTATGTTTCTTTTCTTCTTATTTTAAGGATAACTTTTGGTATTGAGTTTTCTTTGGCCCAATTTATATGAATATCTAATGATTGTATTGCAATTTCCACCATAAGTTTGGAAATAAACTGTGAATACCGTTGCATTCAATTTGGTGGAATGTGAATGAACCGCTGCATGCAATAGTTTACATCCTCTGCATGCAATAGTTTAGTTCGGTCATTCTCTGAAATTGATCTTACAGGTTGTATGACCGTACCTATAATATGCACTGCATGTTACAAAGTGAAGGAGATGGGTGGTTTCTAAATGTCTATGTTTACATGCTACGACCATACTTACAATATTCACTGCATGTGGGCATCCATGTACTACTCTCTTTCTGTTCATATTCTCTTTTCTTATGATACATATATATATCTTGTAGTGTTACTGTAAATTTGAGATATTATCCAAAAGATTACATCCAAGAATTTATGGCAGAGGGGATGTCATTCTTGCTGAGAAATGCACCTTTTGAGCAGCTTAAAAAAGGTATACCTTGCCATATTTTATTTTTTCAGTTTTCGCATTTTGAATTTGTTGACTAGGGGGAAACATTTTCTATACTAGTCCCCTTGAAGCATGCCTTATTTTGAATGTGTTTAGAACTTTTTATTTCTACACGACAATTATCATCTAGATGCTTGTTTGTTTTTTTCCCCATGTATTTTGTCAATGATGGATAATAATGTGTAGTTTCTAATTTGAGATGCACTACATCTGATGGAAGAGTGACCTTCTTTATGTCCTTTTAAAAATATTTTAATCCAATCACTTGTAGCTGAAGATATAGTTTTAGTTTAGATAACTATAAATTGTTGGCCATATGCCATATATGCTAGTGTTATGTTCAATTAAGTTTTTTTCACGGCAATTGATAAATTTTCCTCTTCATTGAATTGGTGCAGGTGTCAAAAAGATAATGTTTGAAGTTGTGCAGAAATCAATACCTGTCAGAAAATATGGAGTCAGTGCTTTACTATATTTTGTCATGCGAGGGGCCTCATCAAGGTTCCATTCTAAAGCTGAGCAAGTGTTGCATTTATTGATGGACGACTTGATACTTGGTATTGGTGAAAACTTCAGCCAGGGTAAGGTTATTCAGTTGTTGACTGCTTTTACATATAATTGTATCGTATTAAAATGACTACTTGTACTAATTCATATTTAATCCGTGAAAATTGTGTACCATCATTTAAGGTTCATCCGGTACTTATCCAAGAGCACTTGAATATGTTTGTGATTTTGGCTTGGGTCTGAAGTGCAAATAGAATTTAAAGGTTTTGAAAGAATGATTGGTTGGTTTAAGAGAAAATTGGTAGTATTTCTAAATTATATGTATGTTCGTGTTTACCTTTTCATTTGTTTATTTTGTTGAATAATTGCAACCATGCATTTTAGGAGTCCACAAATTGTATTAGATTTTGTGGTGAGATGTATGATCCTCCTCTAGTAGTTGATAATTTTGGATTTTCCTGGATTCTCTACTGTTAAGTGGATTCAAAGGTGCTCAGCCTATTGACCTTATTGTTATCTCTTTAATTTGTATTTTATGTAGAATGCATCGTTATGTTAAATGAAATATTAATGATTGATCTTATTGCAGTAAGTAATATTTTTGGGAGTTCTATTGATTTTGTTTGTCTCTGACTCTCTCTCTCTCTCTCTCTCTCTCAATGCTGCAGGTTCAGACACTGTTGTTGAAGTCTTAATTTCTGCATTACAAAGATTATGTGATGACTTGGACTCCAAGGAGTTGAACATAATGTTCAATTGCTTATATCAGGAAATAACTGACTGTATGATTAATGGAGGTGTTGAACGTTTAAGCTGCCTGTTGTCATTGCTTGTTTCTACTGTTCAAGTCAAGAATGGCCAAAGGGTTTCTGGTGAGTGATACAGTGTTTTTGTTTGCTGACTCGTTTATTTTACTATCAAGCATTCATTTCTTTAGTAATGATGTGTTTGTCTTTTCCTTGTGCTACCGACTGTAACATTTGACAGATTACCAACAAATGCTTGAAATTGTGGGTTTGCTTGTGCGGACATTTATCATGCCTTCTGGCATTACAATGGCAGAGGAACATTCATCTGATGTTGTGGATAAGGTTTTGCAGTTAATGCTCTGTATTCTTAGTGGACTGCACAGTTACAATGATATGTCAACCATATCTAGTTGTTCATTGCAATGGGCTCCTGTATTTGATCTAAAGAACTCAAGGTGCTGCCTTGAACGAAATCTTTGTGCTTCCGATGTTTTTTGTTTCTGTCTTTCCCCCCCCCCCCCCCCCTTTTTTTTTTTTTTGTTTTTTTGTTTTTTCTTTGGATTAGTTTGTTTGACATAGTTGAGTCCTGCTGTTACAGCTTGTTAGGTTTTATTCGACAACTTTTACAAAAGGACGTTTGCATACTAGATATCTTCGCAGTTAACATTTTAAGGTAAGATCGATATTTTTTTTTTCCTAGAGTGTTTCTGTATTATTATCTATTATGAGGCTTTTAACTTTTTTCAATTGAATTTCAGGGCCATGAATGATTTATTAGAAACTTCACAGGAAGATGTAATTTATTTGTTACTCACCTTCAATGAAAAACTACAAATGGAAACCCAAAGCTTGACCTTCTTAGATAGAACACGTGAAGGAGTTCCAAGGATTCAAGGTTTTATGCGTGGGGCTATCAGCAATTGGGTTGGGGTTTTAAAGGGTATTGTAAATGGGGATTCATCATCCACTTTAATTCATGAAGCTGACTTGGCCCTGCTGTGGGGAGTCATTAACTGCTTTCCACAAATAGCAGAATCCGAAGAAGATTTTTCGCTGTTGATGGATTTGTTGGATGCAGATGATCAAATTCTGATGATTGAAGCTGGTACACTACCTCATCTTTTGTAATTTAACCTATGGTTCTTTGCTTGATAATTTTTTGATGCCATGTTGCTTTATGTTTAGAAAAACTTGTAGACTTATATATATATATGCAACATTAACCTATGATTTCACCACATTTTAAAATCTGTAGCAGGATCTCTATTCTGGCGGTTAATTAGAATGCTTGCATTGTTATATGTATCAGTGTTTTCTTATTTTCACCACATTTTTTTTGTCTGAATGAATATGATATTTTGAACTGTTGGACTGGCTGAGTCAAATATGTTTTTGTAGTATTTATTGAAGGTTTTCAGATATGACTGGACCATTTTCTCGGGCTTGACTTTTTTTTTTTTTCATATGGTACTCTTGCAGACAATATTGCAGGTTTTCCTAAACACACTTGGGAGAGCCTAATTGGTGCTACCTTAAATTCCTATTACAAACTTACTCGTGGTAAAAAATCTGAGCTTGACGAAACAAGCAGATTTTTGCATCTTGGAAATAGACACAAATCATGTCCACAAGTGTTGGTTGCTGTTGCTGATTTTTTGGATTCCGTGTATGGGTATGAATATTCGTGTAATGTAGATTTTCCCCCTTTTTAGAGTTAATTGTGTATAAAACCATGCGTTCACACAACCTCCTGCTATTTCAAATATTAGGCCTATTATGGAAGGAGACACCAAGGCTAGAACTTATCATCCAGAACTACAAGCAGATAAAGCCATAGCTGCTTTGGACATATTTGCTGATAATTTGTGCCACTCAGACAGAGGGATTCGTGCTTCAACTCTTAGAATATTGTGCCACTATGAAACTCTAAATTGCAATATTTGCACAGAGGATGAGCCAGTTGCAAAGAAAATGAGAACTGAAGTTTCTCCTACTTGTCATGTGGATAACCAAGGCTTTAATGTATGCTTCTGTTTCTTCATGTTATGCTTGTTAGAATTTAATATTCTATATACGAAATTCCATACTGATTTTGGTTCAAATATCAGGTTCTTCCACTCCTCCTCTCAATCGAGTTAACTCCGCTTTCAATTTCTACCAGTAGGAAAGTTACTCTATTGATTTCTAGAATACAGATGGGCCTCTCCACTGGAAGAATAGCTGAAGCTTATCTGCCCCTTGTTTTGAATGGGATGATTGGTATCTTCCATAACCGGTTTAGTTATCTTTGGAATCCTACATCAGAGTGCCTTGCAGTTCTGATTAGCCAAAATACTGGACTTGTATGGGAGAGATTAGTTCATTATTTTGAACAATGCCTATCGAGATTTCAAGCGTCTTTTGATCAAGTTGAGGAAGTAAATTCTAAGTTGACCAACAAGTCAAGTGGTATGTCACAACTTGATTCTTTCTGTTATGTTGTATTAATCACAATGAATAATTATCCTTTGGTCATTTTGTTAGGCTTCTTCCTGGGTTGGTTTTCATCTTTTTTTAAGGAAATTCTCTCTGTCAAGGATAAAAAACGGGAAGGTTTTTTTGATACTAATAAGTGGGTTGTGTGATATTGATAAGAATCTACTTTTTTTTTTTTGGAGCAATATTGGACCTTTGAAGTTTTCTTTGTATTGGTTGGACATGATCCCTTTGGATAGCCAGCATAGTCCCACATTGCAGGGGTAGTTTTGGGCTTTCTGATATGAGCACCCTTTCTATATAAACTGGTTTTCCTGGATCAGTTCTACCCATTGGTTAACATGGTATGCACAGGAAAGTTGGGCTGTGTTGTCTCTCCCCTTGTTTGGAGGTGTATAGCTGACTAGCCTTGGCCTTAGGGGGAGTGTTCGAATAGTCTCACATTGCCTAGGTATATATAAGATGTTTATTGTGTAGTGTATAAACACAAGGACACGCTTTTGTAATCGGTTTTCAAGGATGACTTCTGCCCATCAGTTTCTCGTATATATATATTTGAAATGTGAATACACCTTCACTGAATGGCTACGAAGTTGTTCTCTTCGATGATCAGTCTTATCCTGTTTCTGTTTTGCAGATCTGGTTGAAGGCTTTAATTTGTGTATTACTTCCAAGTCTGATAGTACGCCTTCTGCAGCAGTATTATCTTCTTTGCTTCAATCTTTACAAAGAATTCCAACCATAATTGAATCCAAGTCTCGTCAGATTATACCTTTGTTTTTAAAGTTTCTGGGCTACAATTGCAAAGACTTTAAAAGGTGATTGTCAGTTGGCATTATACTTTTTACTGAATAGTTGTTCTTGGGTATTTTGAACTTTGTACAGCCCTTAGTCAAAATATTTTTGTGGGCTCATTGGCCTTTATTTTGTGACTGCAGCATCGGGTCTTTCAATCCGAGTGTTTGTAAAGGCAAAGAGTGGAAAGGTGTCCTCAAAGAATGGTTAAACCTGCTGAAACTGATGCACAGCCTTAAGTCCTTCTATCAGAATCAGTTTCTTAAAGAGGTCTTACAAAATAGGTTGGTGCAAATTTCATATATATAATTTCCAATTTTTGACCCTTTATTTGACCGATTAATTTTCTCCTGGGTGCCAGGCTTTTGGATGAAAATGATGCTGAAATACAGACAAAGGTTCTTGATTGCCTGTTAATCTGGAAAGATGATTTCCTGCTCCCATATAGTCAACAATTGAAAAACCTAGCCAGCTTCCATAATTTGAGAGAAGAATTAACAACATGGAGTTTATCCAGAGAGTCTAATCTAATTGAAGAAGAACACAGACCTGACCTTGTGCCTATGGTTATCCGTCTTCTGATGCCCAAAGTTCGCAAATTGAAGAAACATGCTTCTCAGAAGGTATGTTCAGTTTTAACTTGTGATATCGTTTATCTTAATCATTATTGGACCTGTGGTTCTCAAAAATATGTTCTATTATGTTTACATACATGTATATATTTGTATAATGTATCATATGTAGAAGGTCTTCTATAAAGAAGGCCTTCATCAGAATTAAATGATCAGTTCACACCTTGTGGGTCTATCGAGGAGAATCTTGTGTATGATTAGATAAATATTAGGATTGAACAAATTGATTTGTTAGTAAAACTTAGTCTTCTTAAACAACACTTAGCACCTAACTTTACAAAAATTTAGTTTATTCCTTTTGGCTTAGCCGTGGTGTCCTCATACTCTCGCATAATTCCTTCAAGCTTAGGTGTAAGATAAAAGATTATGGCAGGTTTGATCTGAATGTGCAAAGGAAATGAATAAACATATAAGTGTCATCAGTGATATACCTACAAGGGAACAAATCCTCTCAAACATCTAAATGTGAGACCACCATCAGTTCATTTCCATAGTTTCCCCTTGGAGGGATGTATGTGGTGTTTAGAATGCTAGGGAAGTTAGATGAGTTTGTAACTTGGGCTTCAATATTTCGAAAGCCTCTTGGTTGAGAACAGTTCAGAACCGGGGTAAAAGAACATATTGTGGGAAAGATAAACACGCCCTTGATAAACAAGATTTTGGGATCCCGTTGTGGAAAAGGTGGAGAATAGATTACAAAAATGGAAGCGAGCTTGCCTATCCAAAGGGGGAAGACTCACAATGATTCAGGCTGTGTTGTGTAGTATTCCGATCTACTACATGTCCCTTTTCAGAATTCCCATTGGAGTAGCCAATAGAATCGAGAAGCTTATGAGGGACTTCTTGTGGGAAGGTTTGGATGGGAAAAGAAACCACGCTGTGAGTTGGGAGGTTGTGGGCAAGGCAAAATTCTGTGGAGGGTTAGGGGTGGGTTCGTTGAGGGCTAGGAGTGCGGCTTTGAGGGCAAAATGGCTTTGGCGGTTTCCTAACGAACCTCATGCTCTTTGGCATAAAGTGATCAGAAGTATTTATGGATTGGATACAAATGGGTGGGATGCTAAACCTGCGACTCGGGGATCTTGTCGCAGCCCTTGGAGGGACATTTCTAGCGGCTATAATTTGTTTCTTCAAGGCTGTGTTTTCGTGGTAGGCTGTGGAGTTAGGGTCAGATTTTGGGAGGATGACTGGAGCCGGGGTGGTGTTTTGAAAGAGGTGTTTCCAAGACTCTTCAATTTGTCCAGGAAGCAAAACCACAATATTTCCTCTTTTACAGGCTCGGATGGGTTCTCTCTCAGTTGGGATTTTGGTTTCAGGAGGAATCTTAATGAATTGGAGATAACGGAGGCGGCTAGATTGTTGGATTTATTGGAGGGTGTGAGGTTGATCACTTCCAGATTGGATAAGAGAAGATGGAAGCTTGACCCCTCTGGTCTATTCACCTGCCATTCTCTCTGTTCTCATATTCAGAATTGTGGTGAGGGGGAGATCTTCTCCCCGTACACTCAAATTTGGAAGGCCAAGACTCCTCCGAAAGTTAAGATCTTTGTGTGGCAAGCGGTGTTGGGAAAACTAAATACAGGTGATACATTACAGAGACGTTGTCCCTATTTGTGCATCAGCCCTCACTGGTGTGCTCTATGTAATAAGGCAGGGGAGAGCGTGGACCATCTCCTTCTTCATTGCCCTTTCTCTCTAAAGTTGTGGGAAACACTATTGAAGGAAGTCAACACGGTGTGGGTAATACCAGAAGGCTGCTTTGAACTTTTTTCCATCAGAATTGATGCTTTGGGAAGGGGAAAGAAAGCCAAAATTCTCTGGGGTAGTCTGATGCAGGCAGTGGTTTGGAACCTATGGCTGGAACGTAACAGGAGAATTTTTGAGGATTATAAGGGAGTGGGAGTGGCAGAATTATGGGATAGAGTGAAGTTTTGGGCTGCCCTTTGGGCATCAACTTCCCTTGCCTTTAAGGATGTACCCTATCCTACCATTATGCGCAATCTGCTGGCCGTAGTATCTTAAGGGGTTGTTTTATGTTTGGTTGGTTAGATATGTGTTGAGTGGCCTTGTGTCTGTTTCACTGGCTAGTGTTTTTTCTTTTTATCTGCGTTCTAAATGCCCTTGTTTTGATCCTTACAATTTGAATAAAAATGTTTCTATTCAAAAAAATAAAAATAATAAACAAGATTGTTAGTATGAATTTTAAGAACTTATGGGCAGATAATTTAAAAATATGTTATGAGGTTGTCATGTACCTAAGGACTAAGGGTCCAACTTTCTTATGTTTGGCCTGAGATCAAACTGGACTAGATGAGTATTTTATGTAATTTCATAAACACACACACACACATACCCACACTAGCACGCACATGCACATACACAAAAGAAGTATTTGCATATTCGTACTCAAATTTCATGGCCATGTGTACATAAACTGTTTCCCCCCTTGACGTGTCTTATTGTTGTTATAATTGTACTATTTTATGAATTATATGTTTAATTGGTGTGTTATGGGTTGATTTTACATTCCCAAATGCTTCACTAGAATACGTGTTCATTCGTTTCTTTTTATTTTATTGATAATTCCATAAATTTTGAATGCCAATATTTCCAGCATTTTTCATCATTATTGCAGTTTAAATTACCACAGATGACACTTTTCATATCTTTCTCAGCTTTCAAGAGTAAATCATCGGAAGGCAGTTCTTAGTTTCATAGCTCAAGTTGAAGTTGAAAAGCTTCCTCTTTTCTTTGTGTTGTTAATAAAGCCCTTGCAAATTGTTTCAATGGGAAGTGACAGTGCTGCAAGCTGGTTTTGGACCTTGCCAAACAGTTCTTTGGCTGAATTTCAAGCATTGGATTTCTTAAAATATTTCACTTTGAGCAATATATCAGCCCTATCTTGGAAGAAAAGATCTGGTTTTCTTCATGTGATTGAAGATATCCTTGGAGTTTTTGATGCATCTCGTGTTGGCCCCTTTCTTGATTTTCTAATGGGATGTGTCGTTCGAATATTAGGAAGCTGCAGTTTAAGTCTTGATGTGGCCAAAGGCAATGGATCTTCGGTTGAAAATTATCCAGATGTGGACCTTACTTTGCTTGGAAAAGACAGTGCAGTGGAAAATAATGTTTTGGTAATACTTCATTTGTCTATTTACTTTTAGAAGAAACAAACACTTTATTAAATAATAGTTAGTGAATTACAGAGTGTCTGGTCACGGACAAGATGTCCACCATCTTGACAGTAAATTGAGTTACATGGCATATGAAACATAATTTCTTTTGGCTGTAAATTGAGTTAACAATGAGTTAACAATTTCTTTGTAATTTACTGAGCAATTTATGGTCTATGTGCAGATCTCCACAACTTTGAGGCAGTTAAAGGATTTGAGGTCTTTATGTCTGAAAATTGTATCCTTTGTTCTCAATAAGTATGAAGATCATGAATTTAGTTGTGAGTTCTGGGACTTATTCTTCATGTCATGCAAGCCTTTAATTGATGGTTTCAAGCAGGAAGGACCCAGCGGCCAGAAACCTAGTTCACTATTCTCTTGTTTTCTTGCTCTGTCTAGAAGCCAAAAACTTGTACCACTACTGTATAGGGAACAAAAACTTGTTCCTGATATACTCTCAATTCTAACCGTCATGTCAGCATCTGAAGCTATTGTATCTTGCGTTCTTAAGTTTGTTGAGAACCTTTTGAATCTTGATCACGAGTTGGATGATGAAGATAGTGCTGTAAAAAGAGTTATACTCCCGAACCTTGAAGCACTTATTGATAGCCTGCATAGTCTTTTTCACAGTAATAATGCTACCAAGAGGTAATAATGGGGTCATTTTCTGTGTACATGGACACACATGCACAACACTAAGCAGTGGTGCCACCTTCATGATGTGCATGCTATGAGACATTTTGCTTTATTTAAGTATATCTGCAGAGAATTCCTTTGAAGTATTTGCTTTTCTTGCATTGAACTCAACCTTCTTGGTGTTTCTTTTCCCTTGTATGACACAATGGATGCTTTCGTGTGGCTTACAGGATTATATTTCCAAATCCACCCTAGTTTTGGGCATTTAGAAGTATCTATGCTAGTTATAGGCAGCTGACTTGCTATTTTTCGTTAATGCTACATCTTAAGAGTTAAGACTCTTATCGTTACATTAACTCTACAATGTGTGATTGTTGCATGTATGTGCTTCGATGTTCAGTTAAGGTGATGAAAAAAAAAAATTTAGCAAGGACAGCAATTTGCAAACTTGATTAACATTGTTCTGTTGTTAAATGAATAGCCATGAAATAGATTGTAGGTTGAGTACAAATTATGGGTCCCGTTATACAATGTGCTTGAAACTTTTTACATACTGTTCGATATGTGGAATCCCTTGCTATGCTTTCTTCTGATAACCAAAAGGACCATCTTTTCAAATAGTTTGTTTCATTTCGCTTACCGGATTTCTGTGATGCTGCCAAATTGATGCTAAGTTGGCTACCACCATGTGTTATCTGTTAGTTTCTTTATTAGTATTAAGATGAAGGTAGATTAAGAATAGTAGCATTCCCCAGCGTTCATTATGAATATTTATTGAATGTCCATGAGATAAACTTTGTTGATCATTTCTTAT
The DNA here is from genome assembly GCF_000346465.2 of Prunus persica. Lineage (NCBI taxonomy): Eukaryota > Viridiplantae > Streptophyta > Magnoliopsida > Rosales > Rosaceae > Prunus > Prunus persica. The sequence continues at coordinate 5,361,863 of NC_034011.1, forward strand.
CATTAAGCATGATGATTGACGAATCTTCTTGTTTATGCCGACCTTGATAGGATTGACAGCCTTGGCCTCCATTTTTCTGATTTCCGTATTAACCTTAACTACATTTCTCATCTATATTCTGCACTGATAATTTCCTGTTTTAAGTATTTTGTGGAAAAGAAAGGATGTCATCTTATATGCCATGTTTGTCACATGCGATTTTACTGCCAGGAAATTGTTTAAACACCCAGGAGACGCAGAAACAAGAATTTTCAAATTTTTACCGAAGTATATAAAAAGTGCAGTGCCAGCCAGGAAATTTGTGGATATATTGCTTCCAGTTTTAGCAAATGGAACTCAAAATTCAGGTAATTATATCTTGAAAAATCTCAGCTTTCGTACTTAATGAAGGATTTCCACCTCAGATACTTAAAGTCTTCTGTTTACTTTGCAGATTTTTGTTTTGAAGTGGTGCAAGTAATTCGTGATATTGTTCCAGTATTGGGGAGTGAGATTACAAATAAAATTCTGAATGCAGTATCTCCCCTACTTACTTCTACTGATCTAGATAAGCGTGTTTTTATCTGTGATCTTCTGGATGCTGTTGCTAGAGTAGACCCTTCTGTTCACTTTGTGGTACTGTGTGAACCCCTCTTTATCCCTCTTTTATTAGAATTTCATTGGCTTTGTAATTTTAAATTTTGTCATTATTTTCTCGTAACTCTTCAAAGGAATGCAGGCAAAACTTGTCCAGGACTTGAATGCAACCTCTAATACAGAATTGGGTAGCCTGGATTATGACAATGTTGTCAATGCTTATGAAAAGATCAGTGTTGATATATTCTATACAATTCGAGAGGATCATGCATTGGTCATTTTGTCTCATTGTGTCTATGACATGTCATCTGAAGAATTAATCTTGAGGCACAGTGCTTACAAGTCATTGCGTTCATTTGTTGAATTTGCTGCCCTAATACTTGGCCAAGTGGTGAGCAACCACTGTGAAATGCCTGATATGCCTGACAAGATGTTGGCCTCTGATAATTGTTATTGGACAAGAGCATGCATTCAGAGAATAACAAGCAAGTTTCTCTTGAACCATATGGGTAATGCTTTGAAGAGAGGAATTTCTATTAAAAAGGTAATAAGTTTGTTCTTATCTTCCTGCAGGACTGACGGTATATCAATGCCAATTTAACACGAAGTCAAATCTGCACTATCACACAACCTCCTGTAAATACATTAACAGACCATGCATGTGTAACTAGAACTTTTCAAAGAGTCAGTTCCGATCTAATGTAGGACAAATGTTGCGCTATGTGTTAAAAATTCATTGCAATAATAATGCCCAAGTTAATGGCCAAAAAAAAAAAGCCTAAATTACTGGCAAAATTTTTTTTTATCTGATTTGTTGCAACTCCAAGATACACTTCTTTCTATACTTCACCCTCTTTATGATTGACTGGTGTGGTTTCAGGAATGGGTTGATTTACTAAGAGAAATGGTGTTAAAACTCCCAGAAGTGGCAAATCTGGGTTCATTGAAGGCTCTTTGTGATGAAGATGCTGAAATTGATTTTTTCAACAATATCGTTCACTTACAGGTGAAGTTTTGCATCATGTTATATTCTTTTTAAAACATGTTAATTAAAACATGTTATATTCCTAATTAAAACATATCTGTGGTCATTTTTTCTTAATTAAAACATGTTATATTCTTTTTAAAAATCAATTGCCGATCAATTCAGAGGAAATGTTTGTCTTGAAAAGGAGTGATGAGTCTCCTCACGTATTTACTTTTCTTTGTGCAGAAACATAGGAGAGCAAGGGCTTTGTCACGCTTTAGGAATGTTATCAACGCCAGCTATATGCCAGAGGTTATTTTTGTCTCTGTTTTTATTACCTCAAAAATTAATTTGGTGATTTGTTTCACTTCTCAGAGTTTTCAACCGAGTCACTAAAATCTACTTTGCTGATATCACATCCAGGGCATCACAAAGAAAGTGTTTGTACCCCTCTTTTTCAATATGTTGCTGGAGGAGCATGAAGGAAAAGGGGAACATGTAAAAAATGTCTGCATAGAGGCCCTTGCTTCAATCTCCAGTCACATGGAATGGAATTCATACTACTCATTATTGATGAGATGCTTTAATGAGATGATCAAGAATCCTAATAAACAAAAGCTCCTTCTGAGGCTCATCTGTTCTATCTTGGACCAGTTTCACTTTTCAGATGCCAACGACTCTTTGGATAATGTTTCCAACACAGGGACCACTGATTCTGGCACGTCAATCTTGCGTAGATGTCGTAGTTCTGTTTCGGCAAATGAAATACAGACATGCCTTCAAAAAGTTGTGCTTCCTAAGATACATAAGTTACTGAGTGATTCTGAGAAGGTCAATGCTAACATCAATCTTGCTGCACTGAGAGTATTAAGGTTGCTACCAGGAGATGTAATGGACTCACAGCTTCCTAGCATTGTTCATCGAATTTCAAATTTTTTGAAGAATCGATTAGAAAGCATCCGTGAAGAAGCTAGGTCGGCTTTGGCCGCTTGTTTGAAGGAGCTGGGACTGGAATACTTACATTTTATAGTCAAGGTTTTGCGAAGTACATTGAAACGGGGATATGAGTTACATGTGTTGGGATACACACTGAACTTTATTTTGTCAAAGTTTCTTGTGACTCCAATTAGTGGGAAATTGGACTACTGTTTGGAAGATCTCCTTTATATTGTACAGAATGACATTCTTGGAGACGTTGCTGAGGAAAAAGATGTTGAAAAGATTGCTTCCAAGATGAAAGAAACTAAGAAGCAGAAGTCTTTTGAAACCCTGAGATTGATTGCTCAAAGCATAACATTCAAAAGCCACGCCTTGAAACTTCTATACCCTGTTACTGCTCAATTCGAGAAACATTTGACACCAAAAACCAAGACAAAATTGGAAAGTATGTTAACTCACATAGCGGCTGGTATTGAATACAATCCAACTGTTGATCAGACTGACCTATTTATATTTGTATATGGTCTGATTGAAGATGGAATAAATGAAGAAAATGGCCAGGGTGAGAATATGTTTATTACACGTGTAAATGGACGCCGTCGAAATGATTTGACTAGAAAAGCTGTTTCGTCAGGCTGTGTTGCAGGTGCTAAATCAGTATGTTCACATCTTATTTCAGTGTTTGCTCTTGGGATATTTCAGAAGCGCATAAAGAATTTGAAATTGGGATATAACGATGCACAAATGTTGTCAATGTTAGATCCGTTCGTCTTACTGTTAGGGAAGTGCTTGAACTCCAAGTATGAAGATGTCGTATCTGCATCACTTAGATGCCTCACCCCACTTGTCAGGTTGCCTTTGCCTGCCATCGAATCTCAGGCAGATAATATTAAGGCCGCACTGTTTGGTATTGCTGAAAGTTCAGTTAATACTGGCAGCTCTCTAATGCAGTCATGTCTGAGGCTGTTGACTGTACTTTTGTGCGGCACCAAAATCACTCTGTCATCTGATCAGCTACATCTGTTGATTCAGCTTCCACTGTTTGTTGATCTTGAGAAGAATCCCTCCTTTGTTGCTCTTTCACTTCTAAAGGCAATTCTTAACCGCAAGCTAGTTGTTCCCGAGATATATGATCTTGTAACTAGAGTTGCAGAATTGATGGTAACAAGCCAAGTAGAACCAATTCGTCACAAATGTAGCAAGATTTTATTGCAATTCTTACTTGATTATCGTCTCTCTGAAAAACGCTTGCAACAGCATTTAGATTTTCTGCTGTCAAATCTGAGGTGAGTGCCTAGTAGTGCCTAAGAAAACTTTTTCTTTCCTTATTGTTTTGTTTAATGATGGCTTGACTCTTTTCACAGGTATGAGCATTCGAGTGGAAGAAAATCCGTGCTTGACATGCTCCACACAATTATTGTTAAATTTCCAAAAGGCGTTGTAGATGAGCAATCCCAGACTTTTTTTGTCCATTTGGTGGTTTGCTTGGCTAATGATCAAGATAATGAAGTTCGTTCCTTGGCTGGTGCAGCGATAAAATGTCTCACCGGCTATATAAGCCTACATTCATTTCGTTCCATTCTTGAGTACAGCCTATCTTGGTATTTGGGTGCAAAGCAACAACTGTGGAGTGCTGCAGCACAGGTAAATTTTTTTCATTTTTTTCTCAAGTTTAAAGTTATTTAGCCTTCTTATTTGAATGATGTGATTTCTTACTCTTCTTCCATGTACTGTGTCATGATTATAGTTCACCAATTGTAGAGAAGAATTAGCTTTCAAGAATATCACAATTTAGGTATATGTAAGGTTGTTATCTAGACAAAAAGTAATCTTGGAAGTTGACTGAATTTTATATGTATTTTTTTAAGAACTTTTTCAGTATGCTAATGTTATTAGCACTTTTAAATGAATGTGGTTGGTGTGCGGGGGAGTCTAACTGATACAATATGCCCAATGCTCTATGCCATATATCCCAAAGCTCTTTCAAATTTTGTCATCTGGAGTTTGTTAAATAAGAAAAGAATGTGGAGATAAAGTCACTTTGCCTGAAGTTTCATATTCGGAGTGCATACTGTATGTCAGAAAGCATGTAGTCTCAATGGGTGATGCATGTGTTTTCCTGAGTGATGTGGGATCTGATTAATGTCTACAAAAATTGGATCTGCATTGTTCTTTGCCTCTGTTTGTGCTGTCTCATGTTTTAGTGTCAAACCTTGTAATCCTAATTTTGAGGAGATTATCATAGTTGTTTTCCAAATCCTTTATCATAGCTTTATACCGACTCTGCTTGTGGTTCATTCACATTTCTCTTGGTTAATGTCTTCTGTCTATTTGATAGGTTTTGGGATTACTGGTTGAAGTCATGGAGAAAGGATTTCACAAGCATATCAACAAAATATTGCCAGTTGAAGTCATGGAGAAAGAATTTCATAAGCATATCAACAGAATATTACCAGTGACTAAATGTATCTTACAGTCTACCATCAATGCAGTCACTGATGGGCAACTAGATTTTTCTAATGAAACTAACATTCCTTTATGGAAGGAGGCATATTATTCGTTAGTGATGCTGGAGAAAATTCTGCATCAGTTCCATGGTCTATGCTTTGATCGGGATCTTGAGGTATGTCATTAGTTAACACATCATAAAACATTGCAATGACTAATGGTATTTCAAAAATCCCTCAAACGAATTGTAACTTTATAATATAGTAATTTAGAAATAGGTAGTCCAGAAGTTCTATGTCAAATATGCTATCCTTCATCATAAAATATTAGAAAAGATGATCATAATAGATAAACTTATATTCATAATCTGGGCATTGAAGATGTTCTAATCCCTTTTTCTCTGTTGTAACTGTTCCATTCTTTTGCTTAAATAGGATATATGGGAAGCAATTTGTGAATTACTGCTGCATCCACACATGTGGTTACGTTGCATTTCCTGTCGCCTCGTAGCTTTCTACTTTGCTGCTGTCACAGAGGCATGCTCTAAAAATCATGAAAAACCATTTGGGACTTACTATCTTATTAGACCAAGTAGACTTTTCATGATAGCTGTTTATCTCTGCTGCCAAATGAAGACACAGCTCGTTGATGATGCTGCCAGTAATTTGATTACGCAAAATCTTGTGTCCACTATTTGTGGGGTGCATTCGTTGGTGGGACAAACAGAGTGTGCAGATCCCACCCAGTTCTGGTCCACCCTTGAACAACATGAGCAGGGCTGTTTTCTTAAAGCTTTTGAGTTGCTCGATGCTAGAAAAGGAAGGATCATGTTTTTATCTCTTACCTCTGGAATATGCAACAAAAATAATGAAAGCCCCTCTACGAATATTCGGTACTTGCTTGTCTCCAGCCTGCTCAAAAAAATGGGAAAAATTGCCCTTCAAATGGAGGCTATTCAGGTTTGTCCCTCTTAAACTTTTTTGTTTTTTGTTTTTTTTTTTGTAGACATTTTGGAACATTTCTTGGCATAGGAGCATTTTTTTAAAATTTGGTCTTATTCACTAAAATAGCTATTACTATTGGTGACATTGAAATTCTCTAGTATGTATTTTTTTTGGGATAAAAATCAGTGTAATTGTTCCATGCAGATGAAAATTGTCTTTGATAGTTTTGGAAAAATTTCATCCGAAATAAGTCAGGAAGACTGCCTGCTTCATGCCTCTGAAATCTTGCTGCCCTTGTATAAAGTTTGCGAAGGATTTTCTGGGAGAGTGATTCCTGGTGAGTTTTGTGTCTCACTATTTCCCCATGTTGCCATTTTAATTGCATACAGTAGAAGTATCTGGAAAGTTGGTCCTGCATATCCTAAAAGCTATAGGGTCTCGCTGCCTCAATAAATAGCTTGCATTCGGGCTCTTTGCATGCCATATCTGCATCCCTCTGCGACAATTCTAGTACAGCTAGAACACAACAAATTATTGGTATGGATCCTATTGTACGTGGCCTTTTTATGCAACGTTGCATTGATGAGGGCTCAAGTGTTTGAACTATTAATTTTTCAGTCAAAGTGGAAGGGTATACATACACTTTGGTTTCTGCTAAGGAAGGCCATTTTATAAATTTGCTTCCAAAATCAAAATTGAGTTACCTGTGAAACCTTTGTTTCAAACTTTATTTATATTTGAGTAGTTATTTTTGGTTGAATTCATGAGTGGTTTAATATCACGAAATGTCAAAACAATCTTTATCTACTATATTGAATAGAATAAGATAGCTCCCTATCTCATGTTCCTATTGTTTATCTATATTTTGAAGTGCCATCTGACAAGTTGCTATCTCTTGGTCTTATATTGTCTACCAGAAAATATGAAGCAATTAGCGCAAGAAATTTCTGAACGTGTACGAAATAAACTAGGCGTACAAAATTATGTACTGGTTTACAATGACATCCGGAAGAATCTCAAGGCAAAGAGAGATAAGAGGAAACATGAAGAAAAGCGCATGGCTGTTACCGATCCTATGCAAAATGCAAAGAGAAAATTGAGGATTGCGGAGAAGCATCGTGCCAACAAGAAAAGGAAGATTATGACAATGAAAATGGGGAGATGGACGCATTCCAAGTCAAAGTAGATGTTGCAAAAAGCCAATGCACTTCTTGGACCACCCTCACTCTGGTGAATTTTCTGCTTTGGTCATTAGGCGGCTACGATAGGACGCTACTTCGGTTGAGAGATTAATTTTTGTAACGGCTCTAGTTCTGTTAATATAAGTTGTCATTACAGTTTTGCTTAGGTAGAATCTATTTTATTTTATTTTTTTTATAAGTCAGAACAGGATAGGGATATCATAGGATGTAAATACCATTTCAAGATGTGCAGACGTGATGCTGAAACTGGCAGCATTTATAGTATTGTATATTTCTGTTGGTTATGACTGTTTCATAGCCTCAGTTTCCAATTGTTACAGTATCAATTTTGGGACTCTCTCTCTCTCTCTCTCTACAAGCCATAGATTCTAATCTATAGTAAGAATGATGAAACTTGATTGCAAAGGGAGAAGCCTATTTCCCGGGTATAAAACGACCTTTGAACACCAATGAAAAAATGTTTAAAAAGAATCCTCTCCCGGCAGCGTAAGCTATACACGCTTGAAACGTACTACGCTAACCAAAGAAAATATCTGTCAGAACATTCAATGGAATCTTTATATTTAATTATCTGTTCTTTTGGTAAATTGTAATTAAATATTTTTGTTATCTAATAAAGTATGAATGCTAGTTTTCATGTTCTCCACACTTCATGCAGCGCTCAGGGCCGTCGCCCTTCCAGCCCTTCACCTCATAAATAGACAACAAAACCTTGAACCCTACGCACTCAAAACCCTCTGTCCTCCTCTCTCCCTCTCTATACCTTGTTCTCTGTCTGCTTTGTTCAAAAATGACATGAAAAATGATTTCTCATCAAATCCGTTCCGTGAACCAAACTGGGCCTATGTGTATAATCTAATTTCAAATTTAAATGACTGAGGGTCGATCAACTGAGTATTCAACTTTCTTAGAGTCGTGTATAGGGAAGGGGCTGAATTTTAGCATTTTATTGGAATTGGGAGAATAACAAAAATAAATTTTATTTTACTTTTTTTGTTTCCGAAGTAACTCTCATCAACCAGCACTATTATGATGTGAACGTTTAGGGGTAATTCATCGAATTTCTCCAGTAGGATATATGAGGTCATTGTATTCCTATGTTTTTACATCGTTGCCACCAGACTTCATATTTTATTTCTAATTTATTTCAAGCATTTCATTAACTGCCATAATTGTAATTAATACTCCCTATTAATAGCATATCAATCATGCCATTTCTTTTGGTTGACATTCCCTCTAACATATCGCCCCTAGAATTGCAAAAAAAAAAAAAAAAAAATCTGTAAATTACATATACATAATGTACCTATGGAATATATATATATATATATATACACGTATAAAAATATAGGTATGTTATTTACCAAAAAAATAAGTACATAATAATCTATAGAAAACACAGATACACAATAATTTATAATAAAAAATAATAGGTAGATTATTATCCATGAAAAAACTAGGTACAATAAATGAAAGAGTTTTTCTATTTAAACCCTACACTTTTCTTTGTTCACCCCAATATCTAAATCATTAAGCTCTTAAGTTTTATTATTGTGTAAAAAGACAAAAAAGACATCCAACTTAATACCTAACCCTAATACATCTATACACACACCCCACGCTCCCATTCTTCATATTTGATTATGGTAACTTATATGAGAGCAATTTTCCTGGGCCTTCCTGTTTCGATTGAATAATAAAACAAATATTGATAAAAGGAAACCCTTTTATTTTTATGGACTCTTCATCTTCTTCCTCTGGCGTTCTAATCACCCAATTAGAAAAACTCGTCGATCAGAGTTCAAATGGCTCACAATCCTTTCAGAACTTGAACCAATAATAAAGCCCAAATTGGCACTCTTCCAGGGTCTTAATAATAAAACAAGTCAAAGATAATTAAAATTTAGGAGAATAGGAAGAATAGAAACAGACCTAATTGCCAAAGAAATAATTGGCTATGATTTTAATTTGAATGAAGTTGAAAGACCCAAACAAGAGTTCAACAACCATCAACAAACGATTTACTACTGCTCCTCAACTTCCCAATGGTGGCAGCGGCTCCTTTGGGATGGATAGAGGAAGAAGATGAATAGGCAAGTTTTAAATTTTAAATTTTAATATATATATTTTTGTTACAATATTGAACTCAACTTATATATCAATTTAACTGTGTTTTTATAATAATGTGAGATTGAGGTGAACTTAGAATGGTAAGGGGCAAGATAACATGGTGTGGGTTATGGGGTGTGGAGTGTGGGGTGTGAAGTTGATGAGTTTTTTTTTTGTTTTTTTTTTATGCTAGATGTCTATTTAGGGGTAGTTTAGGAAAATAGTGGGGTTTTCTTAGAAATTGTGAAATTTTGAATTAAAAGTTGGGGTGAATTTAGAATATAGGGTGAAGAAAGAGAAGTACGGGGTTTAAATAGAGAAACTCTAAATGAAATCCAAGTTCTAAATTAGGTAGATTATTATCCGGGAAAGATGGAACAAAATTTTAAAAAGGCAATAAGGAAAACTGCCTTTTACGACCAACACATTGTTGACTATATTAATGAATTTTAATAATAAAACAGATAATTAATTGCAAACAAATTTTTTAGAAGGAATCACCACAATAAATTGGGGAACCAAAAATTAAAACACCACCCCATTACACGTTGAAATATAAATAGGGGTATTTTGGCAATAAAAAAATTATAATAAATCAGATATTGAGCTTAATAAGGTAACTTGATGAGTTGGATCCTAGTCATGAGTTTTTACTTATAACAATTGGGTATTATTTATAGGAACAAAAAGTGAAGGGTTGCGGATAAGATAAGTTGAATTTGAAAGGTGTAAGCTAAATTTACTATATTCTTCTTTATAAGCTCCACACTCCATTTTTCTCTGTTTGATCTGTTTTTATTGTTTTTATTATTATTATATTCTCTGCTTGTTCTGGGAGTTTTTGTTTTTTGTGTTTCAAGCAAATAGAAAAATGGACTCTAAAGTATAGACAACTTTGGATGGATATCACATTGTATTTTATATCTATCTATCACATACTGATATCTATTATTATTATTATTTTGGTTCTTTTCTCTGTTTGATATCTATGGGTGCTCCTCCTAAATTTGGTTGATTTTATTTACCTGTATTTTTTCTGATTGTTACGTTTGTCTGATATTACTTATACTTAGGACGTGGATTAGTTTTGTTTTGTTGTCAATTTCCATAAGTTTGTGTTAGGGGCATTATTGTTGCATAGCTTGATAGTCTTCGATTAAAAAAAAAAAAGAGTTTGGTCAAGGTGGGATTTTGATTTCATTGCATGGATGAGCTTTTAGATATGAAGAAAAAGACATGGGATGGTATTTATTGTATTTTGAGTCTTTGCTGAAGCTCTTCTACTGGTTTGAAACTTTATATGATAGTTCAACATGAACCGAACAGTTTTACAAGGAAACTTAGCTGTTGGTTGTTTGTTTGTTCTTTTATACGGCTAGGGAAAAAGAAAACCATGCTTTCTATGTGAAAAATCATACGCTCTTTTCATCTTCTTCTCATAGAATTTTTCTCTGCTATCTTCTCCACAAATTATTCTCTTCACTCTTCTCCAGGTATCCATCTCTCACTATCTCTCATTCTCTTCACTCTTCTACAGGTTTATTATAACTACCCAAGTCAACGCTATTAAAAAGTAAATTAGTAAGAGTATCTCCAATAGACTCTCATCCCTCTCATTCCTAGCTACTTTGGCTAAAAAGAAGGAAAATCCTCCTCCAACGGACTCCCTACTTGACTCTCTATTTTGAAGAACCAACTTTTGACTCTCTACATGTAGAGAGGAGGAGAGAGAATTTGGCGTTTTATCGGTTTCTTTGCTTTTATCCTATGTGGAAGTGGAACCATATTTCCAGGAAATCCTTATTCTTTATAATTTAAAAGTCTTTAACTTGTTGTATATGTATATATAATTAATTAATTAATTTTTATAATCGTTTTTGTAATTTTCCTAGCTCTCCCTTTTCATGAATAAAACTTCAACTTGAAAAAGAAATCAAATTGAATTTGTTGGAGTAGCTGGTATATTACTGTTGTAATAATTGCCGTTGGAATTAGAACAGTCTTCTTGGGACTGCATACTAAGAGAGTTTTACGTATATATATGTATTACTGAACCTTTTGTAATTCTTATGATGAATAAGAGCAAACAACTCTCTTTCAAGTGGACGTAGGCTATATCAAGTAGCTGAACCACTATAATTCTGTGTGTCTTTTTCTCCTTATTTCCCTTTATCTATTTCTTCAATTACACTCAACTGAATTAGACTAAGATCGATCCCTCATTGGCTTACAAAAGACTTGGACACCAAGTATTTTTAACCGAGCCACCCAAATGTTTGTTGAATTGTCCCGAAAATATTATTTTTTACTTTCTAATATCACTATCAATAGTTTTTTTTAATTTTAAAAACAGCTCATTTTGGTTATTATTTTGCAGAATATATATATATATATAGTCGTCTGGTTGAGTTGGCTTCGTGTTTCTTTTCTTTAACAAATGGGTGGGTGTTCGAGCCTGCTTCCTGCATGTTAGGTCAGTTTTATTTTTCTCTCTTTTTTCCTTTTTGTAGCAACAACCCAAAAAAAAAAAAAACAAAAAGGGTATAGGGTTTAAATGTTGTACGTTGCCTAAAAATATAGAATAATGTGTATTTTTGCTTTATGTCTCACGTTGAATCTTTTTTTTTTTCCTTCTTTTGTTAGAGAATTTCAAGGAATAGTAACAAAAGTTGTACTCAAGTATGGCTGTCCAACCAATACGTACTCTCACTATAACAGATTTGTCCCTTTTTTTTGCTGCAAAAGATTTTTAAAAAACGAAATAAAATAACAAAGACATCTCAACTCACTTGAAAAGAGTAGAGAAACCCAAACTCAAGGCCCAACTATCTCAAAAGATGAAGAAGCTAAATTCTATATTGAGGATGTCACATATGGACTTTTTATGTGGATCTTCATATTAGCTATATGATCATTTCATTAAATTTAAATGAAGTTCATATTCAGATAAATCATATGACTAATATGAAGGACCACATCTATGACCCATATATTGCACCCTCACCATAGAAAGACTCAAATGAAGAAAGCCTTCCGGATTAGGCCTGCTTACTAGGTACGCGCCACGTGGGGCGCTCCAATAGTGCACTTGTCACTAGCCTCTTTTCTCTCTCTCTCTTTTTTTTGTTGAAAATTTTAATTTTTTTTTAATGTTAAGTTACAAGTTACCCTAACCTTTTGTTTATGTTTATAAGTATAATGTTTCTTTTTGGAAAAGTGAATATATGCCCTTTGTTTTACTTGAAGCAAAAGAAAAGTAATTTTATTTATTTATTTCTCGCATTCTAGGATCCAAGCCCAAACATATCTTATAAATGAATCAATTTACAAGAGCACGACCCTAAATCCTAACTCTAAATATACTTGTGCTTCTTGGAGCCTTTTTTTTTTTTTTTGAAATCTCCTGGATCCTTTCTGTTCATCCACTCAGAAAGAGAGAATTTTAACTTTGTTAATGGCAACGAAAAATTTCATGTTTGGACTACTTGGAACGGCCTTATTTAAGTTTATATGTAACTATATCTCTACATATAGAGAAATAGCTTTATTTAAGTTTATATGTAACTTTATCTCTATATAGAGAAATAACTTCAGTAATCAGAGAGATTAATGAAAAGATGGAAGAGATATGAGACACGTGGAGGTGAGTAGTTTGATCTTTAATTAGTAATCTTTTTTTTTTTACCTTAATATTGGCTTTGATGCTTTGACTTTGCTGAATATATGTCAATATAGCTATCAAGAATTCGAAACACTTGTTGGTGAAGACATGGACATCTTCCTCGCAAACTACGTCGAGTGGAGGAACTATTTCAAGTACTTGTAGTGTCTCAAATACCGGCCCACTTAATTAGCTTCTTTCATAACCAATGAATTATAGAATACCAGTTCCGATCTCTTGGATTACAGGAGTCTAAGAGATTTGTGGTCACTCACCGTTGGATATAAATTCAACGGTTCACTCACTCTTGCACTCCTTTTAAGAAACTTTTTACATTCAACGGTAGGTGACCACAGTCTCTTGTGCTAAAATATGAAAACTATGAGAGAATATTTGTTTGTGGGAATTTTCTGTGTATTCTTCTCCTTGTAGGAGGTCATATTTATAATACAACGAAACCTGAATGGGCAAGTAAATAATAAATTCCTAAATCTATTTACAGTAGGAAATCAGGAATTAAAGTAAATCAATTACAATTATAATAGGAATTCTTGGTGTGTAAGGAAAGTAAGTCAATATCCACAAGTCACGCCAACATCTTGGACCATCGGGGATGCAATAAAGAAAAGTAAGAACTAGACTGTTGAGCCCAAAAATTCAGGGTTGGGCCCAAAAAAATTCTCGGCCCAACGCAATGCCTTATTAAGAAAAGACCCGATTTGAAGCACGCGAAAGTTCGTCATTCACGCTTGCACGAGCCACGACCATGTGTCATGCCAAATAAATATGCAATCTGTCACGCTAAGAATCGAAATAAGCCTATAAAAGACACTGACTCTACAAGCTCATGCTAATTATCCCGTCAAGCATCATATCCCTTTTTAAAGGATACGAAATTCAAGCACGCCAAGCGACATGCAATACCAAGCGAAAAATCATTATTATTACACCTAGCCACGCTACAAGCTTAAGTGGGCCCAAGCCACGCAAACACCCGGGGCTTACTTGAGTGGGTTGTGGTATGGATGGTAACGAGCTTTCATGAGGCCCATTGATGAGCCGAGAAATGGGAGTTTTGGGCTGCTTGGGAGCCCCAAAGCTCAAGCCCATTTCTTGAGCCCAAATATGTGGGTAAACATAAAAGAGAGAAATAGTCCAATACTTTAGGAAAAATTAGCTCATCATCTCAATAAAAATGGTCCATCACTTAGGAGGTTGGTCCATTCCCTTAAATACACTAACCCATCACCTTAGGAAGGCCCAAATAGCCCAAGTGGTTTAGAAAATATCCAAAAAATCCCCAGCACATGGTTTGAAATGAAACCAAGATAGAAAACCAGGAGATGTTTGTAGGCTCAGGTAGCTGGGAGACTCCAGCACATGGCCAAAGACAAACCCAATGCAAGCCATCAGGAAAACCAAGGGATGTTTAAGCAAAACACCATTCAAACCAGCATACATACCCATTTCTTTCTCCCCACCAAATCTGGCCATGAAATAGGGGAGGAAAGGAGGAGAAATGACAGCCAAAAACAAGAAATCACCACTGATAAGCCTAGAGCTCCCAAACTCTGTTTTTGGTGAGATTGGGCAGAGGAGAATTTCACAAAATGGGATGGATCGAAGGAAGAGAAGAGAAATGAAAGGTGGGACTTGGAAAAATTAGAAAGAACCCATTAGGGTTTCTTGGAATGAGGAGCTTCCAACGACTATAAAAGGAGGTACCTCCTACCCATTAAACTCAACTAGAGCATTCAAGCAAGCTTATTCTCTAACTGCTAACATCAAGCCCAAGTGCCTCACCTTCTATCTCCTTCTTCTTTATCCTAAGCAACACACATCTGGGGAGCAAGATTTATCTATCCTCCCTGAAGCCTCTACAATTTTGAGCCATATTCATCCATCTCCTCCCATTTTCTCTTTTGTTAAAACATTCCAGAGATTGACAAACTTTTCGTCAAACTGTCGGAAACTACTTAACACACATCATACCCCCATCTCTCTCCCTCTTCAACAAACCCTCTTAGAATCCATTCCCCTTGTCTTAAAACCCCTGTTTCTCATAGGAATTCACAGCCCTCTCTTTGTTTATGCTAAATTCATGATTGTTTTGCTCCCATGCCACAAGCCTCTCATGCCAAGCTAAGATTCTACCTGCAAGCACTAAGAATTTATCTGTAAGCAGCCATTATTTTTGTTGGTGAAGGTAACCAAGATGTTTCCTAAGGCTTCACTACCCTTTCGAAGCATTCTTGGGGCCTGATTTTTGAACTCAGGCACATGGGGTAATTTCACTTGTTTCTCTTTTCGGCAGCCCAAGCCCATTCGTCAGGCTGCTGGAATAAAAAGACCCCTACATAGACCTTAGACTTAGAATAACTTTTTAGAGTATAAAAGAAAAAGAAAAAAAAATTAGAGTATAATGATTGTCTTTTTATTTTTATTTTTGTTCTAATTCTAATTTTCCTTATTGGCTTGCTTTGCTATGCTTGGACACCAAATCTTTATTGGTGTGGTCTGTGGTGTATCTATAACTTCCATGGGGAATGCTAGCAACCTTTTCTCTAACCTTCTTTTTAGGGCATTTCTCTTTTTCTCATGACATGTGTCATTATCCTTACATTTAAAATGATGTAATTAATGCATCATACAAACTATCTTTTGTTTTCCAAATTTACCCTCATTATATGTATTGACTTTCATGTTTCTTTCAACTTATCCAAAAAAAAAAAAATTCTTAATAACTTCCTTACCACTTTATTAAAAAAAATAAATTAAATAAGACAAATCCTCATTTTTTTTGCTGTTTACTTGGTTGTGGTCTTTTTCAAAATTGTTGTGTGCATCAAAATTATGGGCTTTATTACTCTCTTTTTTTTCTGGAAAAAAAAATTATATTTTCTTTCATGTTTTCTTTTTATTAAATAAGGTGATAAGAAAGTTATTAAATTTTATTTCTTAAAAAATAAGAAAACAAACATGGACTTGTTGTATTAATTAGAAATTCCCAAGGAACTGCATTAATTAGAAATTTGCTTGAAGATATATAATTATATTTTACATTATTTGAAGCCAAACGAAGCATTAGTTTGATTTTTATGTATATTTGATTTGGTTCAAAAGAAGCAATTGTGGATCGTATATTTGAGCTCTGTTTGAGATTGCTTTGTTGGCCAAAAAACTCATCTCTTTAAAGTTAAGCAGTTTAAGGTGTTTGGTAAAAATAAAATATTCCAATTATTTTAAAAGCAGCGGCCTTTGTAGGGGCTTTTTTCTTCTGGCAGCTACAAATGGGCTGGGCCGCTGTAAGAAGTAAACTGAAGAAAATATCCCCTGTGTTTGAGTTCAAAGATCAAACCCCAAAATGCTTCGAAAGGATGGCAAAACCTTAGGAAACACCTTGGTTACCTTCACCAACCGAAAATAATGGCTACTTACAGATGATTTCTTAATGCTTAAATTTTCTGGCTTGCCATGAGAGGTTTGTGGCATGGGAGCAAAGTTGTCATGAGTTTAGCACTAAAGAGAAAATTAAGTGTTCCTAGGGGAAAGATGGGGTATTAAGGTAGGAGAGAAAGGGTTTTGCAGAGAGGTTTGGTTGAGAATGAGGGAAAGAGAGAAAATGGTGGCTTGAGTGCCTTTTCTGGCAGCTTGATAGAGACTCTGTCAAGTGTTAGAACAGCTTGCCAAGAGGGTAAACTAAGGGAAAAGGATGGGCTGAGCACGAAATTGCTGGGTTTTAGGAGTAAAAGAGGAAGCTTGCTCTCTGATTGTGGATGATGTTTGTTGGGTAGAAGAGGCCCTATTTATAGCCTATGGAAGCCATTTTTTCCAAGTAACTCTAATGGCTTCCGTCCCATTTTGCCAAGTCTTTCCCTTCTTTTCTCCTCTCCTCCCTTGACTTTTCCCATCTTGGTGAAATTTCCTCAATCTATTTGCACAAAATCAGTGATTTTTGGGAGCTCAAGACCCTTTCCCACAGCTAGTAGGAGACTCTCATTCTCAACTATTTCTCTTTTTCTTTCCTTTGTCCTTCCATGGCTAGATCTGATCAAGGAAAGCAAATGGATATACATGCTGGTTCGAAGGGTGCCTTTCCTCTTGACAGCTTGCGCCCTAATATCCCTTGGTTCTTCGAATGTTTTGTGCTTGGAACTTGTTCCTTCCCATGTGCTGGAGCAACTCTGCATATGTGGACATCTTGCTCCCCTCGTGGCTTCTGTTTTTTTAGCAAGGGGCTGAGGCTTTTGCAGGTCTTTATCTTTGTTACATGGGCCTTCTATGATAATGGGTTGATTTATCAAATAAATGGGCCAACCTCACCAAGTGTTGGCCTATTGTGTTAAGGTGTTGGGCTAATTTTGGTTAAGCTAATGGGCTATTTTGGCTAAGGTAATGGACTATTTTCTCCTTTATGCTCACCCACATGTTTGGGCCTAAGAAATAGGCTTGAGTTTCGAGGCTCCTAAGCAACCCAGAACCTCCATTTCTTGGCCCATCAATGGGCCTCATGACAACTTATTACCATCAATATCACAACCCACTCAAGCAAGCCCCGGGCATTTGCATAGCTTGGGCCCACTTAAGCTTGTAGCGTGGTTGGTTGTGAAATAATAATTTCCCGCTTGGCATGGCATGTCGCTTGGCATGTTTTTTAGTTATGATGCTTCATGGGATAATTAGCATGGGTTTATAGCGCCAGTGCTTATTTTGACTCTTAGCATGACAGATTGCATATTTATTTGGCATGGCATGTGGATCATGACTCGTGCGAGCGTGAATGACGAACTTTTGCGTATTCCAAATCGGGTCTTTTCTTAATAAGGCATTGCGTTGGGCTGAGAATTTCTTTGGGCCTAACCCTGAATTTTTGGGCCTCAACATTAGCCCCCTTAATTATTAGGGCCATGGATAAGTTCTGGAATGGGCCGAATAATTAAACCCGACCCAAAAATAAATTTCATAAGCTCCTTTGTGGTTTCCCAGATACCAGCTTCCTCTTTCTTCTTTTTTCATTTAATATTTCCTTCTTCTTTACGCGCAACAGAGTAACCTTCTCCTCATCACCTTCATCTTCTTTTTCCTTTTCTTCCTCCAACAAACTCAGAGCGAGAGAGAGTGAGATTGAGAAGAGCCTTCCATCTTCAGCCACTTAGAAGGGAGCTCGAGCTGAACCCGACTCCGTCATCCCCCGCATGAAGAAACCCACTCGTTATTGCTGGATGAGATTGTCTCTGTGCATACTTTTCTTGCAACATTCGAAATTCCTTCTTTCTTGGTGCATCTGAGGTTATCATTTGAGGGGATTAACAAGGTATGCCTTTTTTTTCTTGCATCTATTGAGGGGTTTGTTGGGTTCTTCATGCCCATGGGTTGTGCTCTTTGTTTTGGCAGCCAAGCACCCACTCCTTTTGACCCATCCATCTTTTGTCGGAGTAATCGTTAGCAAGGAAGGGTTTGCGTTAGTTTTTGGGGGTTATCCCCTTTTTGATTTCTTTCTTTTTGGCAAGCTGCTGGAAGAGTGCGGACTGTGTGAGGAGAAATTGTTGGTATGGATTGCATCCTTTTCTTTTCTCCATTTTTCTTCCCGTTTTTTATCATGTGGTGGCCCTTTTTTGAGCTGGTGAAAAGGTTGAACTTTGCATGATGCATTTTTTCTATGTAGGTGTATACGTCTATGGCATAGGCAGGGGAAGGTGTCGGAAGCCTGCGTCGTATTCCCTGCTGTTGGAAGCTTTGAGCGCATCTTCATAACTTGAGCATTTAGACTTCCATCTTGTTCTCTTGGTAAGTAGCTCTGCTTGTTTGCTGGAATCTCAAATCCTTCTTTTTAACTTTGTAGGAATAGATTTGAACTGCTATCTTGGCCTAAGCTTGTTTTTCTTGTGAACACATGCTTGATTAAATCTGGAATTTTCTCCCATCTTGTGGAAATAGAAATTGACAAAATGCACGCTCTGCAATGCTTGAATCCTTTTGCATTTTGAGGGAGAAGTTGCTTGTCATGGGAATTGCTTGAGAATTTTGCTTGCCATGGATAAATTTTATACTGCTTTGATATTTGCTTAAGCGTTTTCTTTGGCGTGAGCTTGAATTGCCATGCTTGGCGTATATTTTGCGTGTGTTACGTTCTTGACCACCTTTCTAATTGTCATTGAACTATATACATCACTAGCGTATGCTTGTAACCGTATGATTAATACATAGGATTAGAGGCTGTTGAAAGCTTGAGGAAAGCACCATTGGTTTATTTTTACGAGCTTAGAGCTTGGACATGGATAACTATTTATGTTTTGGCTTTATAGGGATAGATATAAACATATGTATGGGTCTGCAAGAATGTCGTGTAACTCATAGGAATTTTTTTGTTTTTGTGAAAAAGGTTACTAGAAGGTAAGTGGTGTTCAGTTTGTAACACTTGCTTTGTGGAAAAAAAAAAAAGGTATGCTGGAATGATTGATTGAGCATGGAATGGGAACTTTGCTTGTCATGAGCTCGAATAATAGAATGCATGATGCTTCAAAAAAAAAAATTTGTTTATGCATTTTGCTTGGCATGAGATAGCTTGCTTTGCTTGGCATGTGAAGTTTATATTGCTTGCATGCTAGTGTGGAGATTGTTTGGCTTTAACATAGAGGACTTACTTTGTACGTTGCCCTTTTGCAGCATATTCTTTGTTGGCAATTCTTGGAGAGATTCAAGCACTAAGTCACAATGACCTTCGTGATGAGTGATGGCCTATTTCCCCTTGCACAATGGGTTGAAGAAGGGACGACTCCCTTCATAGCTTAGAAACACTTGCCAAGAATTGATCATATGCACTGAGTAAGCTTTGGAAGCTACTCTCATTTCTAGGTGTTGTATAGAGAAAATGCATGTTTCTGGCGGCCACTTGATTTTTTTTCAATACCCTTGCAACATCACTAAGGGCTGGCCAGAGTGGTTCAATCACGAGTTGACAGACCCAACTACCAAAGATGTTTTGCGGATGATTGAAGGTTGCAAAGGAAACATCATTTTTGACCTTACAACAGCGTGCTGGAAGGGCTTGAGCATGTGTCCTATTAGGACCTTGCGTGGACTTCCCGCTGGATACTTAAAAGAAGTTATAGCACACATTGTTTTTAGAGCACGAGCTGCTTGTAGCATAAAGATGCATCCCGAGTCCCCTTTAAACAAGAGTTGTTGTTAATGCGTTGAGCCTTAAGGAACATAAATTGGAGAGCCAGTGCCGTAAGCTACGAGACCTTCTCCTTGACAAATGAGCCACTGATAATGGCGCTTGGTGCGTGGTGGAAACATCGAAAGGATCATCTCTCTGTGCTTCTTCACCTCTGTTTTAGTCACGCACCGTGATCTAGTTGAGGTACCCGATTCTCCTTCTTCGCACCGTAATATATATAATTTTTTTTTAGCAAGGCCATATCTTCCAGCACCATCATTCTCTAACATCTGTCCTTATTTCGCTTTGCAGGTCGTATTTCTTTGTTGTGGGGGGCTGGCTGGCTCAGTGCATAGTAGCTTTTCCTTTCGAAACCACATGGTGTATTGATCTATAGCACAGTTGACTGCATTTGGGCTTGAGTTGTACCCTTGTTTTCTTTTGAGAGCTTAAAGCTCATGTTGCTGGAAACTTGAAACATAGCATTGTTGCATACTTTATGTCAAAACTTTTGATGTAGAATGCTTGAGATATTAAGCTTCAGCCTGTTTTGTACGCTTTGTTTGGTTGGAAATAATGAAATGCATGAATTGTTGAGGTTTAGAATGCATTGAGATAATCACTACTACAAAAAAGCAAAAAGACGACGGTAAATCACCGTCGTGTATTTGGTTTTTCAATGGTCGTGGAATCCACCGTCATCTTTTCCCTCATAAACCACGACGCTAAATAACCGTCGTTGTTAAACAATACAACGTCATCAAAAAATACAAAACGACGTCTTTGTACTGCAAAAAGATCTAAAAAAAGCAATCGATGATGATAATAGACGACCAATTCTCTAAAAAGACCGTCGTTAAAAAGGGAAAATATGACACATATTAAGAGAACAAGGCCGCAAGATAGACATACAACGACGACAATAAAAATACGCCGACGTTAAATATAATTTTCACGACAATAAAAAATATGACGTCTTTAAATACATTAGAAGACGACGTTATTGATACCTACTACGTCGCACATATAAACACAACCGTCGTACAATTAATTTTCCACTTCGATTTTTTGATAAAAGATGACGTGGAAATAGTTGTCAGTGTCATTATTTACGACGTATGTGTTTCTATAGTAGACGTTGAAAAACTAAACAACGTCAGTTACAAATATATGAGAGTCGTATTAAAAAATTTATACGTCCTATTTTCAGAAACAAACAACGACCATAAATATTAGACGTTGTTAAATACAACAACGTCGGAAAACAATAAAAACAGACGTGTTTAGTCTGCTAAAGTTCTACAACGTCTCTTATTTACAAAAAACCGTCGTGAAATAAATTTTCCACTTCGATTTTATCTAAAAAAGATGACGTGGAAATAGTTGTCAGTGTCATTATTTACGACGTATACATTTATATAGTCGACGTTGTATTTATATGTATTCATTACTCACGACGCACTTAATAATATAGACGACGTTGAACGTCTAAACAACGTCGGTTCCAAATAAATGAGAGCCGTATTACAGAACATATAGACGGCGTAGATTATGATGGGAGCCGTATTACAAATAACGTCGTTTAATTGTTATTAGACGGCGGTTATAATGAATTTCCGTCGGAATTAATTTCGTTCCTCTTCGTTTATAAAAGAACTTGCGACGTGGAAAATGTATGATGACGTCGTATTTTTTAACGTTCAGATTACATATCTCGTTTTTTAGACGTCGGTATTATGGGATTGGAGTCGTGTTATTTTGAATTACATGGCGGTTCTTTATCCTTCACCGACGTGATATCCTGAATAATTGCTTCACAATAGCGTCGTGGTTCTTCATTGTTACGTTGCTTTAAGACGTCGGTAAATATGCTGAATAACTGATTCACAATAACGTCGTGTTTTATTTGAACGTAGAAAGTGAAGAAATCACATTACAATATATTACAAAATTAATGTCATACACTGCCAATTACATAAGCATCATTCAATCCATATATCTTCACACCCATCTCGAATATTTTGACCGCCTAACTCACCTACCAGTTCATCAAATGTGTCAACATTTGGCATCCCTCTAGTAAATGGCTCACACTCAATTATCACATCACCTAATACTTCATCACCAATAACATCATTATATTCTCTACTAGGCATTGATAACACTACCGACCAACCACGATGCATCGGGTCGTCAACAAAAAATATTTGTTTGACTTGAGAAGCCAAAACAAATTGGTCATTCCTATGTCCAATTTTACTCAAATCTACAAGGGTAAATCCAAGTTCGTCGACTACAAGACCAGAACTATCTATCCAATCACACCTAAAGACTGGGATTGTAAACTTTTGGTAGTCAAGGTCCCAAATTTCTTGAATGACACCATAGAAACCCATATTTGAGAGAATTGGGTTTTTATCCTTGGCACTAGCAACTTGCATGGTATGTGCAAGTAAATAAACTCCACTATTTTGAGTTGTCCGCACATCATCTTGTGCCTTGATATTGAATTTAATACCTTTAATAAGATAGCTCCTATATAATGGCACTGACATGTTTGGACCAGCTGCTAGCCACCTTAAATTTTCTGATACGCCATGATTGTCTTCCTCAACTTCACTTTGAACCTGCAAATTAATCATATCTTAATTCATCCTAACATATAAATAAGAAGAAAATTAAAAGAGAAATACGTTATTCAACAACATATACCTTGAAGCGTAGCCATTGAATGAAAGTGCTATTGTGCTTATCCTGCAGCCACTTTGTTCTCTTTCTAAATTTTGGATAAGCAGTCTTGATGTGGATCATATGTTGCCTACATGACACGAAAAATTCAAGCATTACGGTCCCAAATATATAAGATAAACATAAGAAATAATTTTAAATGGAAACTTAAAGAATAAAACTCATACGTACTCGATATAAGGTAGGACTTCCTCCGTATTCTCCAAGACATATAGATGTGCTTGATTCAACAGGTCCTGATCAACTACGCTCACTGTGCAACCTGATAATGGCTTTGAAACTCCCATCTTTTGGCTTGAAGGCACTCCAACTGTACTAACATCAGATAAATGCTGAGTACAAAACTCTACCGCTTCTTCAGCTATATACCGCTCAGCAATGCAACCTTCGGGACGAGTACGATTCTGAACATACCCCTTCAGCACTTTCATATATCTTTCAAACGGATACATCCACCTAAAATATACTGGCCCACATAGACGAACTTCTCTGACAAGATGTACTACTAGATGAACCATGATATCAAAGAATGAAGGGGGAAAGTACTTCTCAAGCAAACACAGAGTAACTACTACATCTTCTTCCAACTTATCTAGCTTGGAAACATCAACAGTCTTTGCACATATAGCATTGAAGAAGAAGCACAAACGAGTTATTGCATACCTTGCAGGCTTCTCCAAAACAGAACGAATTGCCACAGGGAGCAATTGTTGCATTAAGGTATGACAATCATGTGATTTAAGGCCAAGAAGTCTTGAATCTTGTACAGATACAAGATTTTTAATATTTGAAGAATAACCTTCAGGGACCTTCATACCATAGAAAGAATTGCAAACCTCTCTCTTCTCTGCTCTTGACAAATTCCAAGGCCCAGGAGGCAAACGAGTACGTCTTTCTCCATACTCGGGTTGCAAATCAGTTTTGACCCCCATGTTCAATAAATCTAATCGAGCAGCAATCCCATCTTTATTTTTTCCAGGGATCTCCAGCAATGTACCAATGATACTATCGCAAACATTCTTCTCAATGTGTATAACATCTAGGGCATGCCTCACAGGAAGGTATTTCCAATACTCGAGATCAAAGAATATTGATTTCTTCTTCCAACAAACTCTGTCACCATTTTCAACCATATGCAGCACTTCTTCTCCGGTTAATGGCTCTGGAGGTATGCCATATTCAGGTTTCCCATTAAAAGCTGCACGTTGCCTCCTATATGGATGATTGATTGGTAACCATTTTCTATGCCCAATGTAACAAATTTTGTGGCCATTTTTCAACCTGTGACTAGGTGTATCATCGCCGCATATTGGACAAGCTTTATATCCTTTAACAACACAACCAGATAAGTTTCCATAGGCGGGGAAATCATTAATTGTCCACATTAATGCAGCTCTGAGTGTAAAGTATTCTCCATTATGTGCATCATACACTCCTCTAATCCCAACCCACAAGGATTTTAAATCATCAATCAAAGGCTCCAAGTAGACGTCTATATCATTTCCGGGTTGTTTAGGACCGGAAATCAATAAGGTTAACATCATGAACTTTCGTTTCATGCACAGCCATGGAGGGAGATTATATGTAACTAAGATAACCGGCCAACAACTATATCTGCTACTTAGAGAACTGTGGGGATTGAATCCATCAGATGAAAGAGCCAATCTCAAGTTTCTCGGCTCATTACCAAACTCAGGCCATTTATCATCAAGAAGTTTCCAAGACGGGGAATCCGCCGGATGAGACATCTGACCGTCAATTGATTTTCTAGCAACATGCCACCAAGTCAAACTCTTAGCTGTCTCATGTGATTGAAACATCCTTTTAAACCTTGGAATTGGGGGAAAATACCACACCACCTTCGCTGGCACACCCTCTTTCAAGATTGCATCTTTGCCTTCCTTCCACCTTGAGATACCACAAGTAGGACAATTAGTTGAATCCTCATACTCCTTCCTATACAAGATGCAATCATTGGGGCATGCGTGCATTTTCTCATAACTCAGCCCCAATGCACACAAAGTCTTTTTAGCCTCATACATGGAGGTTGGTATTGTATTTCCTTCTGGAAGCAAATCGCCTTGAAGTATCAATAATTCTGTAAAACAGACATCACTCATCCCATGTTTTGCCTTCAAATTATACAACTTCACTAATGCCGATAACTTCGTGTACTTTCTACAACCAGGGTACACTGGTTGATCTCCATCCCCAATCACATTGGCAAACTCATACGGATCCGAACCAAAATCACCAAAATCATTATCATCCATATCAATTTCTTCAGACACAAAACTGTACCTACTATGGCCATCATCTTCTTCAACATTTCTGCTAGCATTAGTAGTTGCTTCCCAAGGTTCTCCGTGAAATGTCCAATTCTTATAGCTTTGGTCAATTCCATTAAAGTATAAGTGATCCCTTATAATTCCAACCCCAAACAACTTCAAATTAACACATTTAACACATGGACAACGGATATGTGTTGTAGTTAGAAGATTTTCTACAGCAAAGTTCAAAAATGCTTCCACCCCAAACTCATATGCCTTCGATCTTCTATCCGAGTGCATCCATGACTTATCCATCTCCGACACTATAACCTATTATCTATAATAAAGTGAAAATACAGGCAATGACCATCACTATAGCAGATTATACAATGATCTAATCGCAAGTAATACACAACAGAGACGACGGGTTTTAAACAAAAACAGACGTATTTGGCATATATAGACGACGGATTTTCAACAGACGTCGTCTATTATAAGTAATACAAACGACGGTTTATGAAAAAACCGTAACCAACATATACATGAAACCAAGCATGAAAACAATAAATCCAATCGTCGTCGTATGCCTTAAAAGACAAAATTAAATTCATTCCCAATTCAACATAACAGATAATGTAATCCATGAACCCATTAAACAGAAAATCCATGAACCCATATCTATAAGCATTGGTGCACTTTGCACCTTCTCCAGAGCGGAAAATGACAAGGTCAAATAAAGGTGTCCTTTTGCTGGAAATCATTTGGAAGTTGGTGATGTGTCTTTTTGTGTTGATTTCCAGCAAAAGTACACCTTTATTTGATCTTGTCATGAACCCATTAAACAGAAAATCCATGAACCCATACCTATAAGCACATTATTAACAGATCGCAAAGCATATACCTAAAACCCTTTAACAAAACAACCTAATATCATTCAATGAATTTACAAGGGGAAGATAGGGTTTGTACTTACAGGTTGGACGAGCTCACAGATTCGACGAGCCTGGAGAGTGCAACTTTTAATTAGAGCAGAAGTGAGAGAGCGAAATGTTATGTCGCGTGAAATCTGAAATTTTAGGTTTCAGGGATCAAAGTATAAGACTAAGAGCCAAATCTAAAAAAATTTAGGTCGAGCGAAAATTTTTAGAGCGCGCGCGTTATAAAACGTCGAAAGAAAAACCAAGGCGAAAGTTCTACAAGTACCGACGTAAATTTAATATTCCACGACGGAAACTTCATTTTTCGGATTAAGAACGTAAGGCCGTTCATTTTTCGGATTAATTTTAAATTTATTTTGAATTTTTTATATAACGACGACTGAAAAACCACGTCGGTGTTAAGAAATTAAAGACGTTGTAAATTATATAAACCGACTTACATATTAAAATAACGTCGTTTAAAGCGTAAACCATGTCGTATGTTTTACTGTACGACGTAAAATATGTATTCCACGACCCAACCACCGTCGTTAAAAATTAATACACTAAACCCATAAAATTAAATTATACAATTTAAAAAATTAAGTTTATAAAAGGTTTTATGGTTTTAAAGCCTAACATATAACATAGACTACCCAAAAATTATACTTTAAAAATAAACCCCAATAAATAACAACACTAATCTCTAAACCCTAGACTCTAAACCCTAAACCATTAAACTAGAAGTGATTTTATGACTCATCAAAACAATTTTGTTTTGGATGGTCATTTTAAATTTTTGTTATTCAAAATGAATTTTTTCAAGGTTTATGTGGAAGAAAATATATCAATGACTTCATAGGAGTTGACTTTTCAATTTTCTGATTTATTTTAAATTTATTTTGAATATTTTGATATAAAAATAATAAAATATTCTTACCATACAACAAACCACGTCGGTGTTAAATAAATTGTAGACGTTGTAAATTGTAATAGACTACTAAGTCGTTAAAATGACGTCGTTAAAATGAGAAACCATGGCGGCTATTTAACTATACGACGTAAAATATATATATCAACGACTTAACCGCTGTCGTTACATAAACGTCGTCGATGATACCCTGAACCCTTAAGAAATTGAAGATGTTGTAAACCATAAACGACTCAATTGTTCAAAGAACGTCGTCTAACTATATTTTTACGTCGTAATTGTTTAAAACACGAAACAACAAAATACGACGGTTTGTGACTTTATTAGGTCGTTGGAAAAGTATTAC